>NW_018743034.1:0-130746 GCF_001683475.1 Chenopodium quinoa
TAGCTTTATTTGAATGTGTTTGACTTTCATTTGATTCAATTAGCTTTGTAGAATGTAATTGACTTTCATTTGATTCAAAAGTTTTTTTGAATGTGTTTGACTTTCATTTGATTCAAATAGCTTTTGTTTGAATGTGTTTGACTTCATTTGATTCAATTAGCTTTGTAGAATGTATTTGACTTTCATTTGAGTCGAATAACTTTGTTTGACTGTGTTTGACTTTCATTTGTTTCAATTTGCTTTGTAGAATGTATTTGACTTTCATTTTCTTCAAATAGCTTTGTTTGAATGTGTTTGACTTTCATTTGATTCAATTAGCTTTGTAGAATTTGACATTCATTTAATTAAAATAGCTTTGTTTGAATGTGTTTGACTTTCATTTGATTCAATTAGCTTTGTTTGAATGTGTTTGACTTTCATTTGATTCAATTAGCTTTGTAGAATGTATTTGACTTTCATTTGAATCAAATAACTTTGTTTGACTGTGTTTGACTTTCATTTGATTCAATTTGCTTTGTAGAATGTATTTGACTTTCATTTGATTCAAATAGCTTTATTAGAATGTGTTTGAATTTCATTTGATTCAATTAGCTTTGTAGAATGTATTTGACTTTTATTTAATATTAAATCTTTGTTTGAATGTGTTTGACTTTCTTGTGATTCAATTAGCTTTGTTTGAATGTATTTTACTTTCATTTGATTCAATTCGCTTTGTTGAATGTATTTAACTTTCAGTTAATACAATTAGCTTTGTTTGAATGTTTTTGACTTTCATTTGATTCAATTAGCTTTGTAGAATGTATTTGACTTTTATTTGATTTAATTAGCTTTGTTTAAATGTATTTGACTCTCATTTGATTCAAATAGCTTGTTTGAAGGTGTTTGACTTTCATTTGATTCAAATAGCTTTGTTTGATGTGTTTGACTTTCATTTGATTCAATTAGCTTTGTAGAATGTAATTGATTTCATTCGATTAAATAGCTTTGTTTGAATGTGCTTGACTTTCATTTGATTCAATTAGCTTTGTTTGAATGTGTTTGACTTTCATTTGATTCAATTAGCTTTGTTGAATGTATTTGACTTTCATTTGATTCAATTAGCTTTGTTTGAATGTGTTTGACTTTCATTTGATTTAATTAGCTTTGTAGAATGTATTTGACTCTCATTTGATTCAAATAGCTTTGTTTGAATGCGTTTAACTTTCATTTGATTCAATTAGCTTTGTAGAATACATTTCACTTTCAATTAATTTAAACAACTTTGTTGGAATGTGTTTTGACTTTCATTTAACTCAAATAGCTTTATTTTGATTGCTTTTGACTTTCATTTGATACAGTTAGCTTTGTAGAACGTATTTGACTTTCATTTAATTCAAATAGCTTTATTTGAATGTGTTTGACTTTCATTTGATTCAATTAGCTTTGTAGAATGTATTTGACTTTCATTTGAGTCAAATAACGTTGTTTGACTGTGTTTGATTTTTATTTGTTTCAATTTGCTTTGTAGAATGTATTTGCCTTTCATTTTCTTCAAATAGCTTTGTTTGAATGTGTTTGACTTTCATTTGATTCAATTAGCTTTGTAGAATGTATTTGACATTCATTTAATGAAAATAGCTTTGTTTTGAATGTGTTTGACTTTCATTTGATTCAATTAGCTTTGGTAGAATGTGTTTGACTGTCATTTGATTCAAATAGCTTTGTTTGAATGTGTTTGAATTTCATTTAATTCAATTTGCTTTGTAGAATGCATTTCACTTTCATTTGATTTATACAGCTTTGTTTGAATGTGTTTGACTTTCATTTAAATTAAAAAGCTTTTTATGAATGTGTTTGACTTTCATTTGATTTAAAAGGCTTTGTTTGAATGTGTTTGACTTTCATTTGATTCAATTAGCTTTGTAGAATGTATTTTACTTTTATTTTATTTAATTAGCTTTGTTTGAATTTATTTGACTCTCATTTGATTCAAACAGGTTTGTTTGAATGTGTTTGACTTTCATTTGATTCAATGAGCTTTGTAGAATGTATTTGACTTTCATTTGAATCAAATAACTTTGTTTGACTATGTTTGACTTTCATTTGATTCAATTTGCTTTGTAGAATGTATTTGACTTTCATTTGATTCAAATAGCTTTATTTGAATGTGTTTGACTTTCATTTGATTCAATTAGCTTTGTAGAATGTATTTGACTTTTATTTAATACGAAATCTTTGTTTGAATGTGTTTGACTTTCATGTGATTCAATTAGCTTTGTTTGAATGTGTTTTACTTTCATTTGATTCAATTCGCTTTGTTGAATGTATTTAACTTTCAGTTAATACAATTAGCTTTGTTTGAATGTGTTTGACTTTCATTTAATTCAATTAGCTTTGTAGAATGTATTTGACTTTTATTTGATTTAATTAGCTTTGTTTGAATGTATTTAAACTCTCATTTGATTCAAATAGCTTTGTTTGAAGATGTTTGACTTTCATTTGATTCAAATAGCTTTGTTTGAATGTGTTTGACTTTCATTTGATTCAATTAGCTTTGTAGAATGTATTTGACGTTCATTTAATTAAAATAGCTTTATTTGAATGTGTTTGACTTTCATTTGATTCAATTAGCTTTGTTTGAAAGTGTTTGACTTTCATTTGATTCAATTAGCTTTGTAGAATGTATTTGACTTTCATTTGATTCAAATAGCTTTGTTTGAATGTGTTTGACTTTAATTTGATTCAATTAGCTTTGTAGAATGTATTTGACTTTCATTTGAGTCAAATAACGTTTTTGACTGTGTTTGATTTTCATTTGTTTCAATTTGCTTTGTAGAATGTATTTTCCTTTCATTTTCTTCAAATAGCTTTGTTTGAATGTGTTTGACTTTCATTTGATTCAATTAGCTTTGTAGAATGTATATGACATTCATTTAATGAAAATAGCTTTGTTTGAATGTGTTTGACTTTCATTTGATTTAATTAGCTTTGTAGAATGTGTATGACTGTCATTTGATTCAAATAGCTTTGTTTGAATGTGTTTGAATTTCATTTAATTCAATTTGCTTTGTAGAATGCATTTCACTTTCATTTGATTTATACAGCTTTGTTTGAATGTGTTTGACTTTCATTTAAATTAAAAAGCTTTTTATGAATGTGTTTGACTTTCATTTGATTTAAAAGGCTTTGTTTGAATGTGTTTGACTTTCATTTGATTCAATTAGCTTTGTAGAATGTATTTTACTTTTATTTTATTTAATTAGCTTTGTTTGAATTTATTTGACTCTCATTTGATTCAAACAGCTTTGTTTGAATGTGTTTGACTTTCATTTGATTCAATTAGCTTTGTAGAATGTATTTGACTTTCATTTGAATCAAATAACTTTGTTTGACTGTGTTTGACTTTCATTTGTTTCAATTTGCTTTGAAGAATGTATTTGACTTTCATTTTCTTCATATAGGTTTGTTTGAATGTGTTTGACTTTCATTTGATTCAATTAGCTTTGTAGAATGTATTTGACATTCATTTAATTAAAATAGCTTTGTTTGAATGTGTTTGACTTTCATTTGATTCAATTAGCTTTGTTTGAATGTGTTTGACTTTCATTTGATTCAATTAGCTTTGTAGAATGTATTTGACTTTCATTTGAATCAAATAACTTTGTTTGACTGTGTTTGACTTTCATTTGATTCAATTAGCTTTGTTTGAAAGTGTTTGACTTTCATTTGATTCAATTAGCTTTGTAGAATGTATTTGACTTTCATTTGATTCAAATAGCTTTGTTTGAATGTGTTTGACTTTCAATTGATTCAATTAGCTTTGTAGAATGTATTTGACTGTCATTTGATTCAAATAGCTTTGTTTTAATGTGTTTGAATTTCATTTAATTTAATTTGCTTTGTAGACTGCATTTCACTTTCATTTGATTTATACAGCTTTGTTTGAATGTGTTTGACTTTCATTTAAATTAAAAAGCTTTTTATGAATGTGTTTGACTCTCATTTGATTCAAACAGCTTTGTTTGAATGTGTTTGACTTTCATTTGATTCAATTAGCTTTGTATAATGTATTTGACTTTCATTTGAATCAAATAACTTTGTTTGACTGTGTTTGACTTTCATTTGATTCAATTTGCTTTGTAGAATGTATTTGACTTTCATTTGATTCAAATAGCTTTATATGAATGTGTTTGACTTTCATTTGATTCAATTAGCTTTGTAGAATGTATTTGACTTTTATTTAATATTAAATCTTTGTTTGAATGTGTTTGACTTTCATGTGATTCAATTAGCTTTGTTTGAATGTATTTTACTTTCATTTGATTCAATTCGCTTTGTTGAATGTATTTAACTTTCAGTTAATACAATTAGCTTTGTTTGAATGTGTTTGACTTTCATTTGATTCAATTAGCTTTGTAGAATGTATTTGACTTTTATTTGATTTAATTAGCTTTGTTTGAATGTATTTGACTCTCATTTGATTCAAATAGCTTTGTTTGAAGGTGTTTGACTTTCATTTGATTCAAATAGCTTTGTTTGAATGTGTTTGACTTTCATTTGATTCAATTAGCTTTGTAGAATGTAATTGACTTTCATTCGATTAAAATAGCTTTGCTTGAATGTGCTTGACTTTCATTTGATTCAATTAGCTTTGTTTGAATGTGTTTGACTTTCATTTGATACAATTAGCTTTGTTGAATGTATTTGACTTTCATTTGATTCAATTAGCTTTGTTTGAATGTGTTTGACTTTCATTTGATTCAATTAGCTTTGTAGAATGTATTTGACTCTCATTTGATTCAAATAGCTTTGTTTGAATGCGTTTAACTTTCATTTGATTCAATTAGCTTTATAGAATACATTTCACTTTCATTTAATTTAAACAACTTTGTTGGAATGTGTTTGACTTTCATTTAACTCAAATAGCTTTATTTAATTGCGTTTGACTTTCATATGATACAGTTAGCTTTGTAGAACGTATTTGACTTTCATTTGATTCAAATAGCTTTATTTGAATGTGTTTTGACTTTCATTTGATTCAATTAGCTTTGTAGAATGTATTTAATTTTCATTTGAGTCAAATAACATTGTTTGACTGTGTTTGATTTTCATTTGTTTCAATTTGCTTTGTAGAATGTATTTGACTTTCATTTTCTTCAAATAGCTTTGTTTGAATGTGTTTGACTTTCATTTGATTCAATTAGCTTTGTAGAATGTATTTGACATTCATTTAATTAAAATAGCTTTGTTTGAATGTGTTTGACTTTCATTTGCTACAATTAGCTTTGTTTGAATGTGTTTCACTTTCATTTGATTCAATTAGCTTTGTAGAATGCATTTCACTTTCATTTGATTCAAATAGCTTTGTTTGAATGTGTTTGACTTTCAATTGATACAATTAGCTTTGTAGAATGTATTTTACTGTCATTTGATTCAAATAGCTTTGTTTGAATGTGTTTGAATTTCATTTAATTCAATTTGCTTTGTAGAATGCATTTCACTTTCATTTGATTTATATAGCTTTGTTTGAATGTGTTTGACTTTCATTTAAATTAAAAAGCTTTTTTTTGAATGTGTTTGACTTTCATTTGATTTAAAAGGCTTTGTTTGAATGTGTTTGACTTTCATTTGATTCAATTAGCTTTGTAGAATGTATTTTACTTTTATTTTATTTAATTATTTTTGTTTGAATTTACTTGACTCTCATTTGATTCAAACAGCTTTGTTTGAATGTGTTTGACTTTCATTTGATTCAATTAGCTTTGTAGAATGTATTTGACCTTCATTTGAATCAAATAACTTTGTTTGACTGTGTTTGACTTTCATTTGATTCAATTTGCTTTGTAGAATGTATTTGACTTTCATTTGATTCAAATAGCTTTATTTGAATGTGTTTGACTTTCATTTGATTCAATTAGCTTTGTAGAATGTATTTGACTTTCATTTAATACGAAATCTTTGTTTGAATGTGTTTGACTTTCATGTGATTCAATTAGTTTTGTTTGAATGTGTTTTACTTTCATTTGGTTCAATTCGCTTTGTTGAATGTATTTGACTTTCAGTTAATATAATTAGCTTTGTTTGAATGTGTTTGACTTTCATTTGATTCAATTAGCTTTGTAGAATGTATTTGACTTTTATTTGATTTAATTAGCTTTGTTTGAATGTATTTGACTCTCATTTGATTCAAATAGCTTTATTTGAATGTGTTTGACTTTCATTTGATTCAATTAGCTTTGTAGAATGTATTTGACTTTCATTTGATTGAAATAGCTTTATTTGAATGTGTTTGACTTTCATTTGATTCAATTAGCTTTGTAGAATGTATTTTCATTTAATTCGAAATCTTTGTTTGAATGTGTTTGACTTTCATTTGATTCAATTAGCTTTGTTTGAATGTGTTTGACTTTAATTTAATTCAATTAGCTTTGTAGAATATATTAGACTTTTATTTGATTTAATTAGCTTTGTTTTAATGTATTTGACTCTCATTTGATTCAAATAGCTTTGTTTGAATGTGTTTGACTTTCATTTGATTCAAATAGCTTTGTTTGAATGTGTTTGACTTTCATTTGATTCAATTAGCTTTGTAGAATGTAATTGACTTTCATTCGATTAAAATAGCTTTGTTTGAATGTGCTTGACTTTCATTTGATTCAATTAGCTTTGTTTGAATGTGTTTGACTTTCATTTGATTCAATTCGCTTTGTTGAATGTATTTTACTGTCATTTGATTTAAATAGCTTTGTTTGAATGTGTTTGAATTTCATTCAATTCAATTTGCTTTGTAGAATGCATTTCACTTTCATTTGATTTATATAGCTTTGTTTGAATGTGTTTGACTTTCATTTAAATTAAAAAGCTTGTTTTGAATGTGTTTGACTTTCATTTGATTTAAAAGACTTTGTTTGAATGTGTTTGACTTTCATTTGATTCAATTAGCTTTGTAGAATGTATTTGACTTTCATTTTATTCAAATAGCTTTATTTGAATGTGTTTGACTTTCATTTGATTCAATTAGCTTTGTAGAATGTATTTGACTTTCATTTGATCCAAAATCTCTGTTTGAATGTGTTTGACTCTCATTTAATTCAAATAGCTTGGTTTGAATGTTTTTGACTTTCATTTGATTCAATTAGCTTTGTAGAATGTATTTGACTTTCATTTGAGTCAAATAACTTTGTTTGACTGTGTTTGACTTTCATTTGATTCAATTTGCTTTGTAGAATGTATTTGATGATGTGGATTCTAACCCCTTGTTTAGACAAGATTTTAGAAAATCCACAATCTTGAAGTAACGATCCAATCTTGAAGGATTTCTTTAAGATTGAATAAAAACGAACCGATATTTCTCCTCACAAGATCACTCCTGAAACTTATGATTCGAATCCCCAAATTAATTAACCCACTCCTGGACGCTAATTATTTTGAGATTAAACTCTTAGCCTACTCCTAGACACTAAGTGTTTAATGTTCTAATCTTCAACCAACTCCTTGAATTGAAAACTAGCAAAAGAATTTGTAAGCAATTAAGCAAAACAAACAATAAACTTGTATTAAATTTTCTGGTTTTGATTATGTATACAAAGCCACGAAAAATCCCTTATTTATAGACTAAACTAACTATTCCTAAGTCTATTCGAACTAGGAAAAAAAACCCTAGCCTTGATCCCCAAGTATCCTAGATAGAATAGGAAAACCAATTCTAATGGAACTAGGAAACTAGTAATAAGACTAGTTCTAATTAAACTAAAACTTCTTAAAACAATTCCTAATTGACTTAGAAATTATTTTAAACTAAATTAACAGAAATTAAGAAGATTCCTAATTGCTTAAACCAAGAAAAAACCCTTTCAAGTGAAAGGTAAAAACTTGCAAGCAAAAACTCTAGAAAAAACTAAGTTAGGAAAAATCTTTCTTTTCGTACTGCCGCCGAACCACCGTCTCACGCGCCGCCATCATCGACACGCGCCCCACCGCCGTGTAGCTGGACTCAGGCCGGAGCTAGGGAGCCGGCGCGTGGCACCCAGATCGGCGCGTCGCCGCCGCTGCCGTCGTCGGAACCCAACTGGTCCTTGACTTCTTCTTCAATGGCTGCGCATGTTAACCATTCTTGATTCTTTACTCCAAGCTCAAACCCTATTGGCCTTAAAACCAATATGATTGGCTCTTCAAAAGAATTTCCCTCTTGATCCACATCATTCTCCCCCTCTTCAAAAGAATTTGTCCTCAAATTCGCATCATCCATGTAAGGAGAACAATTCCATGAAACCATCCAAATTCGACGAATACAAGCCAAAAGAACTATTACCTCAACGCTAGCAATTTTAAGCAATGTAACAACATCACCACGAGCAAGGCAATATTTTAGAAACAACCAATTCTCAATTTGGTCCTTGGTCTTCGAAGTTGACCATAAGAACACTTTAGGCTTCATGATATTTTTCTCATGTATGACTAACAATTTCTTCTCTTATGCATGCCTAATGAATCCACCACTTCTAAAGAAACCATTAAATTATTATCTTGATTCACGAATGGCTCCTCAATAGTATCAAAAACTTTTCCGACACCACCATTGGTAGATCATTATGAATAATCTGATCTTGAACAACGTCACACACAATTGGAACATCAATTGTTTCACTCACCTTTTCTTCGAGCTCTTTAGCACCTACATGTTCCTCTTCCTTATCCTTTTGACAATCTTCCTCCATCTCTTTAACTTTAACGCGGCATGGAATAATAGTTAAAGGCATAAGTTTGAACCTCTTGTTTCCCACCTTGACCGAATATGTGTTGGCCACACCATCATGTTTAACATGTCGATCAAATTGCCATGGTCTCCCTAAAAGAAGGTGACAAGCACTCATAGGAATAATATCACACCATAACTCTTCCTTGTAATTGCGAATGGAGAAATTCACCAAAGCTTGTTGTTCTACATGAAAACTCATAGAATTATCTAGCCAACCCAACTTATATGGTTTTTCATGATCTCTTGTAGGAAGTTGGAGTTTAGTAACCATCTCTGTAGACGCTACATTGGTACACGAACCACTATCAATGATCACCCTACAAGTTCTATCAACAACTTTGCATCGAGTATGAAACAAACTATCTTGTTGACCTTGAAAAATAATTTCTTCATGTAAATTCAGTCGCTCCATAAGCATATGTTTGTTACCAAAGCCAAAATCTACGTTATCATCTTCATGTTTTTTCTTCTTTTTATGACCTTGAAGTAACTTTGCAAATTCATCCATAGATTTGCTCAAAGCTTCCTCCATAATTATAAGACAAAAACAGACTTAAAAGACCCCAAAACACACAGGAATAACCCTCAAAAATCGCAAACACAACTTGGAAGAAAATCGCACACAAAGAGCAGTAAGTATTAAATCGGACCAAAACTGACACAGTTGCGGAAAACAGTCCAGTTTAATAGCACACGAACTCGAAAAATTCCGAAATTTCACAGGCAGAAAGTAGACAAAATTTCACCCAAAATCAAAAAAAGAATCACCTGAAAAGACCTTGTAACGAAGGAGAACGAGCCTTCTGAAGTTGACAGAAAAACTGGTTATCCGAGAACAAGTGCGATTTGATGAACGAAGTGTTGAACGATCAAAAAACCCTGAAATCTGATACCAATTTGATGTGGTATCACACAAGCTCTGATACCAATTTGATGTGGATTCTAACCCTTGTTTAGACAAGATTTTAGAAAATCCACAATCTTGAAGTAACGATCCAATCTTGAAGGATTTCTTTAAGATTGAATAAAAACGAACCGATATTTCTCCTCACAAGATCACTCCTGAAACTTATGATTCGAATCCCAAATTAATTAACCCACTCCTGGACGCTAATTATTTTGAGATTAAACTCTTAGCCTACTCCTAGACACTAAGTGTTTAATGTTCTAATCTTCAACCAACTCCTTGAATTGAAAACTAGCAAAAGAATTTGTAAGCAATTAAGCAAAACAAACAATAAACTTGTATTAAATTTTCTGGTTTTGATTATGTATACAAAGCCACGAAAAATCCCTTATTTATAGACTAAACTAACTATTCCTAAGTCTATTCGAACTAGGAAAAAAAACCCTAGCCTTGATCCCCAAGTATCCTAGATAGAATAGGAAAACCAATTCTAATGAACTAGGAAACTAGTAATAAGACTAGTTCTAATTAAACTAAAACTTCTTAAAACAATTCCTAATTGACTTAGAAATTATTTTAAACTAAATTAACAGAAATTAAGAAGATTCCTAATTGCTTAAACCAAGAAAAACCCTTTCAAGTGAAAGGTAAAAACTTGCAAGCAAAAACTCTAGAAAAAACTAAGTTAGGAAAATCTTTCTTTTCGTACTGCCGCCGAACCACCGTCTCACGCGCCGCCATCATCGACACGCGCCCCACGCCGTGTAGCTGGACTCAGGCCGGAGCTAGGGAGCCGGCGCGTGGCACCCAGATCGGCGCGTCGCCGCCGCTGCCGTCGTCGGAACCCAACTGGTCCTTGACTTCTTCTTCAATGGCTGCGCATGTTAACCATTCTTGATTCTTTACTCCAAGCTCAAACCCTATTGGCCTTAAAACCAATATGATTGGCTCTTCAAAAGAATTTCCCTCTTGATCCACATCATTCTCCCCTCTTCAAAAGAATTTGTCCTCAAATTCGCATCATCCATGTAAGGAGAACAATTCCATGAAACCATCCAAATTCGACGAATACAAGCCAAAAGAACTATTACCTCAACGCTAGCAATTTTAAGCAATGTAACAACATCACCACGAGCAAGGCAATATTTTAGAAACAACCAATTCTCAATTTGGTCCTTGGTCTTCGAAGTTGACCATAAGAACACTTTAGGCTTCATGATATTTTTCTCATGTATGACTAACAATTTCTTCTCTTTATGCATGCCTAATGAATCCACCACTTCTAAAGAAACATTAAATTATTATCTTGATTCACGAATGGCTCCTCAATAGTATCAAAAACCTTTTCCGACACCACCATTGGTAGATCATTATGAATAATCTGATCTTGAACAACGTCACACACAATTGGAACATCAATTGTTTCACTCACCTTTTCTTCGAGCTCTTTAGCACCTACATGTTCCTCTTCCTTATCCTTTTGACAATCTTCCTCCATCTCTTTAACTTTAACGCGGCATGGAATAATAGTTAAAGGCATAAGTTTGAACCTCTTGTTTCCACCTTGACCGAATATGTGTTGGCCACACCATCATGTTTAACATGTCGATCAAATTGCCATGGTCTCCCTAAAAGAAGGTGACAAGCACTCATAGGAATAATATCACACCATAACTCTTCCTTGTAATTGCGAATGGAGAAATTCACCAAAGCTTGTTGTTCTACATGAAAACTCATAGAATTATCTAGCCAACCCAACTTATATGGTTTTTCATGATCTCTTGTAGGAAGTTGGAGTTTAGTAACCATCTCTGTAGACGCTACATTGGTACACGAACCACTATCAATGATCACCCTACAAGTTCTATCAACAACTTTGCATCGAGTATGAAACAAACTATCTTGTTGACCTTGAAAAATAATTTCTTCATGTAAATTCAGTCGCTCCATAAGCATATGTTTGTTACCAAAGCCAAAATCTACGTTATCATCTTCATGTTTTTTCTTCTTTTTATGACCTTGAAGTAACTTTGCAAATTCATCCATAGATTTGCTCAAAGCTTCCTCCATAATTATAAGACAAAAACAGACTTAAAAGACCCCAAAACACACAGGAATAACCCTCAAAAATCGCAACACAACTTGGAAGAAAATCGCACACAAAGAGCAGTAAGTATTAAATCGGACCAAAACTGACACAGTTGCGGAAAACAGTCCAGTTTAATAGCACACGAACTCGAAAAATTCCGAAATTTCACAGGCAGAAAGTAGACAAAATTTCACCCAAAATCAAAAAAAGAATCACCTGAAAAGACCTTGTAACGAAGGAGAACGAGCCTTCTGAAGTTGACAGAAAAAACTGGTTATCCGAGAACAAGTGCGATTTGATGAACGAAGTGTTGAACGATCAAAAACCCTGAAATCTGATACCAAATTTGATGTGGTATCACACAAGCTCTGATACCAATTTGATGTGGATTCTAACCCCTTGTTTAGACAAGATTTTAGAAAATCCACAATCTTGAAGTAACGATCCAATCTTGAAGGATTTCTTTAAGATTGAATAAAAACGAACCGATATTTCTCCTCACAAGATCACTCCTGAAACTTATGATTCGAATCCCCAAATTAATTAACCCACTCCTGGACGCTAATTATTTTGAGATTAAACTCTTAGCCTACTCCTAGACACTAAGTGTTTAATGTTCTAATCTTCAACCAACTCCTTGAATTGAAAACTAGCAAAAGAATTTGTAAGCAATTAAGCAAAACAAACAATAAACTTGTATTAAATTTTCTGGTTTTGATTATGTATACAAAGCCACGAAAAATCCCTTATTTATAGACTAAACTAACTATTCCTAAGTCTATTCGAACTAGGAAAAAAAACCCTAGCCTTGATCCCCAAGTATCCTAGATAGAATAGGAAAACCAATTCTAATGGAACTAGGAAACTAGTAATAAGACTAGTTCTAATTAAACTAAAACTTCTTAAAACAATTCCTAATTGACTTAGAAATTATTTTAAACTAAATTAACAGAAATTAAGAAGATTCCTAATTGCTTAAACCAAGAAAAACCCTTTCAAGTGAAAGGTAAAAACTTGCAAGCAAAAACTCTAGAAAAAACTAAGTTAGGAAAATCTTTCTTTTCGTACTGCCGCCGAACCACCGTCTCACGCGCCGCCATCATCGACACGCGCCCCACCGCCGTGTAGCTGGACTCAGGCCGGAGCTAGGGAGCCGGCGCGTGGCACCCAGATCGGCGCGTCGCCGCCGCTGCCGTCGTCGGAACCCAACTGGTCCTTGACTTCTTCTTCAATGGCTGCGCATGTTAACCATTCTTGATTCTTTACTCCAAGCTCAAACCCTATTGGCCTTAAAACCAATATGATTGGCTCTTCAAAAGAATTTCCCTCTTGATCCACATCATTCTCCCCCTCTTCAAAAGAATTTGTCCTCAAATTCGCATCATCCATGTAAGGAGAACAATTCCATGAAACCATCCAAATTCGACGAATACAAGCCAAAAGAACTATTACCTCAACGCTAGCATTTTAAGCAATGTAACAACATCACCACGAGCAAGGCAATATTTTAGAAACAACCAATTCTCAATTTGGTCCTTGGTCTTCGAAGTTGACCATAAGAACACTTTAGGCTTCATGATATTTTTCTCATGTATGACTAACAATTTCTTCTCTTTATGCATGCCTAATGAATCCACCACTTCTAAAGAAACCATTAAATTATTATCTTGATTCACGAATGGCTCCTCAATAGTATCAAAAACCTTTTCCGACACCACCATTGGTAGATCATTATGAATAATCTGATCTTGAACAACGTCACACACAATTGGAACATCAATTGTTTCACTCACCTTTTCTTCGAGCTCTTTAGCACCTACATGTTCCTCTTCCTTATCCTTTTGACAATCTTCCTCCATCTCTTTAACTTTAACGCGGCATGGAATAATAGTTAAAGGCATAAGTTTGAACCTCTTGTTTCCCACCTTGACCGAATATGTGTTGGCCACACCATCATGTTTAACATGTCGATCAAATTGCCATGGTCTCCCTAAAAGAAGGTGACAAGCACTCATAGGAATAATATCACACCATAACTCTTCCTTGTAATTGCGAATGGAGAAATTCACCAAAGCTTGTTGTTCTACATGAAAACCCATAGAATTATCTAGCCAACCCAACTTATATGGTTTTTCATGATCTCTTGTAGGAAGTTGGAGTTTAGTAACCATCTCTGTAGACGCTACATTGGTACACGAACCACTATCAATGATCACCCTACAAGTTCTATCAACAACTTTGCATCGAGTATGAAACAAACTATCTTGTTGACCTTGAAAAATAATTTCTTCATGTAAATTCAGTCGCTCCATAAGCATATGTTTGTTACCAAAGCCAAAATCTACGTTATCATCTTCATGTTTTTTCTTCTTTTTTATGACCTTGAAGTAACTTTGCAAATTCATCCATAGATTTGCTCAAAGCTTCCTCCATAATTATAAGACAAAAACAGACTTAAAAGACCCCAAAACACACAGGAATAACCCTCAAAATCGCAACACAACTTGGAAGAAAATCGCACACAAAGAGCAGTAAGTATTAAATCGGACCAAAACTGACACAGTTGCGGAAAACAGTCCAGTTTAATAGCACACGAACTCGAAAAATTTCGAAATTTCACAGGCAGAAAGTAGACAAAATTTCACTCCAAAATCAAAAAAAGAATCACCTGAAAAGACCTTGTAACGAAGGAGAACGAGCCTTCTGAAGTTGACAGAAAAACTGGTTATCCGAGAACAAGTGCGATTTGATGAACGAAGTGTTGAACGATCAAAAACCCCTGAAATCTGATACCAATTTGATGTGGTATCACACAAGCTCTGATACCAATTTGATGTGGATTCTAACCCCTTGTTTAGTCAAGATTTTAGAAAATCCACAATCTTGAAGTAACGATCCAATCTTGAAGGATTTCTTTAAGATTGAATAAAAACGAACCGATATTTCTCCTCACAAGATCACTCCTGAAACTTATGATTCGAATCCCCAAATTAATTAACCCACTCCTGGACGCTAATTATTTTGAGATTAAACTCTTAGCCTACTCCTAGACACTAAGTGTTTAATGTTCTAATCTTCAACCAACTCCTTGAATTGAAAACTAGCAAAAGAATTTGTAAGCAATTAAGCAAAACAAACAATAAACTTGTATTAAATTTTCTGGTTTTGATTGTGTATACAAAGCCACGAAAAATCCCTTATTTATAGACTAAACTAACTATTCCTAAGTCTATTCGAACTAGGAAAAAAAACCCTAGCCTTGATCCCCAAGTATCCTAGATAGAATAGGAAAACCAATTCTAATGGAACTAGGAAACTAGTAATAAGACTAGTTCTAATTAAACTAAAACTTCTTAAAACAATTCCTAATTGACTTAGAAATTATTTTAAACTAAAATAACAGAAATTAAGAAGATTCCTAATTGCTTAAACCAAGAAAAACCCTTTCAAGTGAAAGGTAAAAACTTGCAAGCAAAAACTCTAGAAAAAACTAAGTTAGGAAAATCTTTCTTTTCGTACTGCCGCCGAACCACCACCTCACGCGCCGCCATCATCGACACGCGCCCCACCGCCGTGTAGCTGGACTCAGGCCGGAGCTAGGGAGCCGGCGCGTGGCACCCAGATCGGCGCGTCGCCGCCGCTGCCGTCGTCGGAACCCAACTGGACCTTGACTTCTTCTTCAATGGCTGCGCATGTTAACCATTCTTGATTCTTTACTCCAAGCTCAAACCCTATTGGCCTTAAAACCAATATGATTGGCTCTTCAAAAGAATTTCCCTCTTGATCCACATCATTCTCCCCCTCTTCAAAAGAATTTGTCCTCAAATTCGCATCATCCATGTAAGGAGAACAATTCCATGAAACCATCCAAATTCGACGAATACAAGCCAAAAGAACTATTACCTCAACGCTAGCAATTTTAAGCAATGTAACAACATCACCACGAGCAAGGCAATATTTTAGAAACAACCAATTCTCAATTTGGTCCTTGGTCTTCGAAGTTGACCATAAGAACACTTTAGGCTTCATGATATTTTTCTCATGTATGACTAACAATTTCTTCTCTTTATGCATGCCTAATGAATCCACCACTTCTAAAGAAACCATTAAATTATTATCTTGATTCACGAATGGCTCCTCAATAGTATCAAAAACCTTTTCCGACACCACCATTGGTAGATCATTATGAATAATCTGATCTTGAACAACGTCACACACAATTGGAACATCAATTGTTTCACTCACCTTTTCTTCGAGCTCTTTAGCACCTACATGTTCCTCTTCCTTATCCTTTTGACAATCTTCCTCCATCTCTTTAACTTTAACGCGGCATGGAGTAATAGTTAAAGGCATAAGTTTGAACCTCTTGTTTCCCACCTTGACCGAATATGTGTTGGCCACACCATCATGTTTAACATGTCGATCAAATTGCCATGGTCTCCCTAAAAGAAGGTGACAAGCACTCATAGGAATAATATCACACCATAACTCTTCCTTGTAATTGCGAATGGAGAAATTCACCAAAGCTTGTTGTTCTACATGAAAACCCATAGAATTATCTAGCCAACCCAACTTATATGGTTTTTCATGATCTCTTGTAGGAAGTTGGAGTTTAGTAACCATCTCTGTAGACGCTACATTGGTACACGAACCACTATCAATGATCACCCTACAAGTTCTATCAACAACTTTGCATCGAGTATGAAACAAACTATCTTGTTGACCTTGAAAAATAATTTCTTCATGTAAATTCAGTCGCTCCATAAGCATATGTTTGTTACCAAAGCCAAAATCTACGTTATCATCTTCATGTTTTTTCTTCTTTTTATGACCTTGAAGTAACTTTGCAAATTCATCCATAGATTTGCTCAAAGCTTCCTCCATAATTATAAGACAAAAACAGACTTAAAAGACCCCAAAACACACAGGAATAACCCTCAAAAATCGCAACACAACTTGGAAGAAAATCGCACACAAAGAGCAGTAAGTATTAAATCGGACCAAAACTGACACAGTTGCGGAAAACAGTCCAGTTTAATAGCACACGAACTCGAAAAATTTCGAAATTTCACAGGCAGAAAGTAGACAAAATTTCACTCAAAATCAAAAAAAGAATCACCTGAAAAGACCTTGTAACGAAGGAGAACGAGCCTTCTGAAGTTGACAGAAAAACTGGTTATCCGAGAACAAGTGCGATTTGATGAACGAAGTGTTGAACGATCAAAAACCCCTGAAATCTGATACCAATTTGATGTGGTATCACACAAGCTCTGATACCAATTTGATGTGGATTCTAACCCCTTGTTTAGTCAAGATTTTAGAAAATCCACAATCTTGAAGTAACGATCCAATCTTGAAGGATTTCTTTAAGATTGAATAAAAACGAACCGATATTTCTCCTCACAAGATCACTCCTGAAACTTATGATTCGAATCCCCAAATTAATTAACCCACTCCTGGACGCTAATTATTTTGAGATTAAACTCTTAGCCTACTCCTAGACACTAAGTGTTTAATGTTCTAATCTTCAACCAACTCCTTGAATTGAAAACTAGCAAAAGAATTTGTAAGCAATTAAGCAAAACAAACAATAAACTTGTATTAAATTTTCTGGTTTTGATTGTGTATACAAAGCCACGAAAAATCCCTTATTTATAGACTAAACTAACTATTCCTAAGTCTATTCGAACTAGGAAAAAAAACCCTAGCCTTGATCCCCAAGTATCCTAGATAGAATAGGAAAACCAATTCTAATGGAACTAGGAAACTAGTAATAAGACTAGTTCTAATTAAACTAAAACTTCTTAAAACAATTCCTAATTGACTTAGAAATTATTTTAAACTAAAATAACAGAAATTAAGAAGATTCCTAATTGCTTAAACCAAGAAAAACCCTTTCAAGTGAAAGGTAAAAACTTGCAAGCAAAAACTCTAGAAAAAACTAAGTTAGGAAAATCTTTCTTTTCGTACTGCCGCCGAACCACCACCTCACGCGCCGCCATCATCGACACGCGCCCCACCGCCGTGTAGCTGGACTCAGGCCGGAGCTAGGGAGCCGGCGCGTGGCACCCAGATCGGCGCGTCGCCGCCGCTGCCGTCGTCGGAACCCAACTGGACCTTGACTTCTTCTTCAATGGCTGCGCATGTTAACCATTCTTGATTCTTTACTCCAAGCTCAAACCCTATTGGCCTTAAAACCAATATGATTGGCTCTTCAAAAGAATTTCCCTCTTGATCCACATCATTCTCCCCTCTTCAAAAGAATTTGTCCTCAAATTCGCATCATCCATGTAAGGAGAACAATTCCATGAAACCATCCAAATTCGACGAATACAAGCCAAAAGAACTATTACCTCAACGCTAGCAATTTTAAGCAATGTAACAACATCACCACGAGCAAGGCAATATTTTAGAAACAACCAATTCTCAATTTGGTCCTTGGTCTTCGAAGTTGACCATAAGAACACTTTAGGCTTCATGATATTTTTCTCATGTATGACTAACAATTTCTTCTCTTTATGCATGCCTAATGAATCCACCACTTCTAAAGAAACCATTAAATTATTATCTTGATTCACGAATGGCTCCTCAATAGTATCAAAAACCTTTTCCGACACCACCATTGGTAGATCATTATGAATAATCTGATCTTGAACAACGTCACACACAATTGGAACATCAATTGTTTCACTCACCTTTTCTTCGAGCTCTTTAGCACCTACATGTTCCTCTTCCTTATCCTTTTGACAATCTTCCTCCATCTCTTTAACTTTAACGCGGCATGGAGTAATAGTTAAAGGCATAAGTTTGAACCTCTTGTTTCCCACCTTGACCGAATATGTGTTGGCCACACCATCATGTTTAACATGTCGATCAAATTGCCATGGTCTCCCTAAAAGAAGGTGACAAGCACTCATAGGAATAATATCACACCATAACTCTTCCTTGTAATTGCGAATGGAGAAATTCACCAAAGCTTGTTGTTCTACATGAAAACCCATAGAATTATCTAGCCAACCCAACTTATATGGTTTTTCATGATCTCTTGTAGGAAGTTGGAGTTTAGTAACCATCTCTGTAGACGCTACATTGGTACACGAACCACTATCAATGATCACCCTACAAGTTCTATCAACAACTTTGCATCGAGTATGAAACAAACTATCTTGTTGACCTTGAAAAATAATTTCTTCATGTAAATTCAGTCGCTCCATAAGCATATGTTTGTTACCAAAGCCAAAATCTACGTTATCATCTTCATGTTTTTTCTTCTTTTTATGACCTTGAAGTAACTTTGCAAATTCATCCATAGATTTGCTCAAAGCTTCCTCCATAATTATAAGACAAAAACAGACTTAAAAGACCCCAAAACACACAGGAATAACCCTCAAAAATCGCAACACAACTTGGAAGAAAATCGCACACAAAGAGCAGTAAGTATTAAATCGGACCAAAACTGACACAGTTGCGGAAAACAGTCCAGTTTAATAGCACACGAACTCGAAAAATTTCGAAATTTCACAGGCAGAAAGTAGACAAAATTTCACTCAAAATCAAAAAAAGAATCACCTGAAAAGACCTTGTAACGAAGGAGAACGAGCCTTCTGAAGTTGACAGAAAAAACTGGTTATCCGAGAACAAGTGCGATTTGATGAACGAAGTGTTGAACGATCAAAAACCCCTGAAATCTGATACCAATTTGATGTGGTATCACACAAGCTCTGATACCAATTTGATGTGGATTCTAACCCCTTGTTTAGTCAAGATTTTAGAAAATCCACAATCTTGAAGTAACGATCCAATCTTGAAGGATTTCTTTAAGATTGAATAAAAACGAACCGATATTTCTCCTCACAAGATCACTCCTGAAACTTATGATTCGAATCCCCAAATTAATTAACCCACTCCTGGACGCTAATTATTTTGAGATTAAACTCTTAGCCTACTCCTAGACACTAAGTGTTTAATGTTCTAATCTTCAACCAACTCCTTGAATTGAAAACTAGCAAAAGAATTTGTAAGCAATTAAGCAAAACAAACAATAAACTTGTATTAAATTTTCTGGTTTTGATTGTGTATACAAAGCCACGAAAAATCCCTTATTTATAGACTAAACTAACTATTCCTAAGTCTATTCGAACTAGGAAAAAAAACCCTAGCCTTGATCCCCAAGTATCCTAGATAGAATAGGAAAACCAATTCTAATGGAACTAGGAAACTAGTAATAAGACTAGTTCTAATTAAACTAAAACTTCTTAAAACAATTCCTAATTGACTTAGAAATTATTTTAAACTAAAATAACAGAAATTAAGAAGATTCCTAATTGCTTAAACCAAGAAAAACCCTTTCAAGTGAAAGGTAAAAACTTGCAAGCAAAAACTCTAGAAAAAACTAAGTTAGGAAAATCTTTCTTTTCGTACTGCCGCCGAACCACCACCTCACGCGCCGCCATCATCGACACGCGCCCCACCGCCGTGTAGCTGGACTCAGGCCGGAGCTAGGGAGCCGGCGCGTGGCACCCAGATCGGCGCGTCGCCGCCGCTGCCGTCGTCGGAACCCAACTGGACCTTGACTTCTTCTTCAATGGCTGCGCATGTTAACCATTCTTGATTCTTTACTCCAAGCTCAAACCCTATTGGCCTTAAAACCAATATGATTGGCTCTTCAAAAGAATTTCCCTCTTGATCCACATCATTCTCCCCCTCTTCAAAAGAATTTGTCCTCAAATTCGCATCATCCATGTAAGGAGAACAATTCCATGAAACCATCCAAATTCGACGAATACAAGCCAAAAGAACTATTACCTCAACGCTAGCAATTTTAAGCAATGTAACAACATCACCACGAGCAAGGCAATATTTTAGAAACAACCAATTCTCAATTTGGTCCTTGGTCTTCGAAGTTGACCATAAGAACACTTTAGGCTTCATGATATTTTTCTCATGTATGACTAACAATTTCTTCTCTTTATGCATGCCTAATGAATCCACCACTTCTAAAGAAACCATTAAATTATTATCTTGATTCACGAATGGCTCCTCAATAGTATCAAAAACCTTTTCCGACACCACCATTGGTAGATCATTATGAATAATCTGATCTTGAACAACGTCACACACAATTGGAACATCAATTGTTTCACTCACCTTTTCTTCGAGCTCTTTAGCACCTACATGTTCCTCTTCCTTATCCTTTTGACAATCTTCCTCCATCTCTTTAACTTTAACGCGGCATGGAGTAATAGTTAAAGGCATAAGTTTGAACCTCTTGTTTCCCACCTTGACCGAATATGTGTTGGCCACACCATCATGTTTAACATGTCGATCAAATTGCCATGGTCTCCCTAAAAGAAGGTGACAAGCACTCATAGGAATAATATCACACCATAACTCTTCCTTGTAATTGCGAATGGAGAAATTCACCAAAGCTTGTTGTTCTACATGAAAACCCATAGAATTATCTAGCCAACCCAACTTATATGGTTTTTCATGATCTCTTGTAGGAAGTTGGAGTTTAGTAACCATCTCTGTAGACGCTACATTGGTACACGAACCACTATCAATGATCACCCTACAAGTTCTATCAACAACTTTGCATCGAGTATGAAACAAACTATCTTGTTGACCTTGAAAAATAATTTCTTCATGTAAATTCAGTCGCTCCATAAGCATATGTTTGTTACCAAAGCCAAAATCTACGTTATCATCTTCATGTTTTTTCTTCTTTTTATGACCTTGAAGTAACTTTGCAAATTCATCCATAGATTTGCTCAAAGCTTCCTCCATAATTATAAGACAAAAACAGACTTAAAAGACCCCAAAACACACAGGAATAACCCTCAAAAATCGCAACACAACTTGGAAGAAAATCGCACACAAAGAGCAGTAAGTATTAAATCGGACCAAAACTGACACAGTTGCGGAAAACAGTCCAGTTTAATAGCACACGAACTCGAAAAATTTCGAAATTTCACAGGCAGAAAGTAGACAAAATTTCACTCAAAATCAAAAAAAGAATCACCTGAAAAGACCTTGTAACGAAGGAGAACGAGCCTTCTGAAGTTGACAGAAAAACTGGTTATCCGAGAACAAGTGCGATTTGATGAACGAAGTGTTGAACGATCAAAAACCCCTGAAATCTGATACCAATTTGATGTGGTATCACACAAGCTCTGATACCAATTTGATGTGGATTCTAACCCCTTGTTTAGTCAAGATTTTAGAAAATCCACAATCTTGAAGTAACGATCCAATCTTGAAGGATTTCTTTAAGATTGAATAAAAACGAACCGATATTTCTCCTCACAAGATCACTCCTGAAACTTATGATTCGAATCCCCAAATTAATTAACCCACTCCTGGACGCTAATTATTTTGAGATTAAACTCTTAGCCTACTCCTAGACACTAAGTGTTTAATGTTCTAATCTTCAACCAACTCCTTGAATTGAAAACTAGCAAAAGAATTTGTAAGCAATTAAGCAAAACAAACAATAAACTTGTATTAAATTTTCTGGTTTTGATTGTGTATACAAAGCCACGAAAAATCCCTTATTTATAGACTAAACTAACTATTCCTAAGTCTATTCGAACTAGGAAAAAAAACCCTAGCCTTGATCCCCAAGTATCCTAGATAGAATAGGAAAACCAATTCTAATGGAACTAGGAAACTAGTAATAAGACTAGTTCTAATTAAACTAAAACTTCTTAAAACAATTCCTAATTGACTTAGAAATTATTTTAAACTAAAATAACAGAAATTAAGAAGATTCCTAATTGCTTAAACCAAGAAAAACCCTTTCAAGTGAAAGGTAAAAACTTGCAAGCAAAAACTCTAGAAAAAACTAAGTTAGGAAAATCTTTCTTTTCGTACTGCCGCCGAACCACCACCTCACGCGCCGCCATCATCGACACGCGCCCCACCGCCGTGTAGCTGGACTCAGGCCGGAGCTAGGGAGCCGGCGCGTGGCACCCAGATCGGCGCGTCGCCGCCGCTGCCGTCGTCGGAACCCAACTGGACCTTGACTTCTTCTTCAATGGCTGCGCATGTTAACCATTCTTGATTCTTTACTCCAAGCTCAAACCCTATTGGCCTTAAAACCAATATGATTGGCTCTTCAAAAGAATTTCCCTCTTGATCCACATCATTCTCCCCCTCTTCAAAAGAATTTGTCCTCAAATTCGCATCATCCATGTAAGGAGAACAATTCCATGAAACCATCCAAATTCGACGAATACAAGCCAAAAGAACTATTACCTCAACGCTAGCAATTTTAAGCAATGTAACAACATCACCACGAGCAAGGCAATATTTTAGAAACAACCAATTCTCAATTTGGTCCTTGGTCTTCGAAGTTGACCATAAGAACACTTTAGGCTTCATGATATTTTTCTCATGTATGACTAACAATTTCTTCTCTTTATGCATGCCTAATGAATCCACCACTTCTAAAGAAACCATTAAATTATTATCTTGATTCACGAATGGCTCCTCAATAGTATCAAAAACCTTTTCCGACACCACCATTGGTAGATCATTATGAATAATCTGATCTTGAACAACGTCACACACAATTGGAACATCAATTGTTTCACTCACCTTTTCTTCGAGCTCTTTAGCACCTACATGTTCCTCTTCCTTATCCTTTTGACAATCTTCCTCCATCTCTTTAACTTTAACGCGGCATGGAGTAATAGTTAAAGGCATAAGTTTGAACCTCTTGTTTCCCACCTTGACCGAATATGTGTTGGCCACACCATCATGTTTAACATGTCGATCAAATTGCCATGGTCTCCCTAAAAGAAGGTGACAAGCACTCATAGGAATAATATCACACCATAACTCTTCCTTGTAATTGCGAATGGAGAAATTCACCAAAGCTTGTTGTTCTACATGAAAACCCATAGAATTATCTAGCCAACCCAACTTATATGGTTTTTCATGATCTCTTGTAGGAAGTTGGAGTTTAGTAACCATCTCTGTAGACGCTACATTGGTACACGAACCACTATCAATGATCACCCTACAAGTTCTATCAACAACTTTGCATCGAGTATGAAACAAACTATCTTGTTGACCTTGAAAAATAATTTCTTCATGTAAATTCAGTCGCTCCATAAGCATATGTTTGTTACCAAAGCCAAAATCTACGTTATCATCTTCATGTTTTTTCTTCTTTTTATGACCTTGAAGTAACTTTGCAAATTCATCCATAGATTTGCTCAAAGCTTCCTCCATAATTATAAGACAAAAACAGACTTAAAAGACCCCAAAACACACAGGAATAACCCTCAAAAATCGCAACACAACTTGGAAGAAAATCGCACACAAAGAGCAGTAAGTATTAAATCGGACCAAAACTGACACAGTTGCGGAAAACAGTCCAGTTTAATAGCACACGAACTCGAAAAATTTCGAAATTTCACAGGCAGAAAGTAGACAAAATTTCACTCAAAATCAAAAAAAGAATCACCTGAAAAGACCTTGTAACGAAGGAGAACGAGCCTTCTGAAGTTGACAGAAAAACTGGTTATCCGAGAACAAGTGCGATTTGATGAACGAAGTGTTGAACGATCAAAAACCCCTGAAATCTGATACCAATTTGATGTGGTATCACACAAGCTCTGATACCAATTTGATGTGGATTCTAACCCCTTGTTTAGTCAAGATTTTAGAAAATCCACAATCTTGAAGTAACGATCCAATCTTGAAGGATTTCTTTAAGATTGAATAAAAACGAACCGATATTTCTCCTCACAAGATCACTCCTGAAACTTATGATTCGAATCCCCAAATTAATTAACCCACTCCTGGACGCTAATTATTTTGAGATTAAACTCTTAGCCTACTCCTAGACACTAAGTGTTTAATGTTCTAATCTTCAACCAACTCCTTGAATTGAAAACTAGCAAAAGAATTTGTAAGCAATTAAGCAAAACAAACAATAAACTTGTATTAAATTTTCTGGTTTTGATTGTGTATACAAAGCCACGAAAAATCCCTTATTTATAGACTAAACTAACTATTCCTAAGTCTATTCGAACTAGGAAAAAAAAACCCTAGCCTTGATCCCCAAGTATCCTAGATAGAATAGGAAAACCAATTCTAATGGAACTAGGAAACTAGTAATAAGACTAGTTCTAATTAAACTAAAACTTCTTAAAACAATTCCTAATTGACTTAGAAATTATTTTAAACTAAAATAACAGAAATTAAGAAGATTCCTAATTGCTTAAACCAAGAAAAACCCTTTCAAGTGAAAGGTAAAAACTTGCAAGCAAAAACTCTAGAAAAAACTAAGTTAGGAAAATCTTTCTTTTCGTACTGCCGCCGAACCACCACCTCACGCGCCGCCATCATCGACACGCGCCCCACCGCCGTGTAGCTGGACTCAGGCCGGAGCTAGGGAGCCGGCGCGTGGCACCCAGATCGGCGCGTCGCCGCCGCTGCCGTCGTCGGAACCCAACTGGACCTTGACTTCTTCTTCAATGGCTGCGCATGTTAACCATTCTTGATTCTTTACTCCAAGCTCAAACCCTATTGGCCTTAAAACCAATATGATTGGCTCTTCAAAAGAATTTCCCTCTTGATCCACATCACTTTGTTTGAATGTGTTTGACTTTCATTTGATGCAATTAGCTTTGTAGAATGTATTTTACTTTTATTTGTTTAAATTAGCTTTGTTTGAATTTATTTGACTCTCATTTGATTCAAATAGCTTTGTTTGAATGTGTTTGACTTTCATTTGATTCAATTAGCTTTGTAGAATGTATTTGACTTTCATTTGATTCAAATAGCTTTATTTGAATGTGTTTGACTTTCATTTGATTCAATTAGCTTTGTAGAATGTATTTGACATTCATTTAATTAAAATAGCTTTGTTTGAATGTGTTTGACTTTCATTTGATTCAAATAGCTTTATTTGAATGTGTTTGATTTTCATTTGATTCAATTAGCTTTGTAGAATGTATTTGACTTTCATTTGATTCAATTAGCTTTGTTTGAATGAGTTTGACTTTCATTTGATTCAATTAGCTTTGTAGAATGTATTTGACTCTCATTTGATTCAAATAGCTTTGTTTGAATGCGTTTAACTTTCATTTGATTCAATTAGCTTTGTAGAATTCATTTCACTTTCATTTGATTTAAATAATTTTGTTTCAATGCGTTTGACTTTCATTTGATTCAAATAGCTTTATTTTAATGTGTTTGACTTTCATTTGATACAATTAGCTTTGTTAAACGTATTTGACATTCATTTGATTCAATTAGCTTTGTAGAATGTATTTGACTTTCATTTGATTCAATTAGCTTTGTTTGAATGAGTTTGACTTTCATTTGATTCAATTAGCTTTGTAGAATGTATTTGACTCTCATTTGATTCAAATAGCTTTGTTTGAATACGTTTAACTTTCATTTGATTCAATAAGCTTTGTAGAATGCATTTCACTTTCATTTGATTTAAATAACTATGTTTCAATGCGTTTGACTTTCATTTGATTCAAATAGCTTTATTTTAATGTGTTTGACTTTCATTTGATACAATTAGCTTTGTTGAACGTATTTGACGTTCATTTGATTAAAATAGCTTTGTTTGAATGTGTTTGACTTTCATTTGATTTAATTTGCTTTGTTTGAATGTGTTTGACTTTCATTTGATTCAATTAGCTTTGTTTGAATGTGTTTGACTTTCATTTGATTCTATTAGCTTTGTAGAATGTATTTGACTTTTATTTGATTTAATTAGCTTTGTTTGAATGCTTTTTACTCTCATTTAATTCAAATAGCTTTGTTTGAATGTGTTTCACTTTTATTTGATTCAATTAGCTTTGTAGAACGTATTTAACTTTCATTTGATTCAAATAGCTTTGTTTGAATGTGTTTGACTTTCATTTGATCCAATTAGCTTAGTAGAATGTATTTGACTTTCATTTGATTCAAATAACTTTGTTTGAATGTTTTTGACTTTCATTTGATTCAATTAGCTTTGTAGAATGTATTTGACTTTTATTTGATTTAATTAGCTTTGTTTGAACATGTTTGACTATCAATTGATTCAAATAGCTTTGTTTGAATGTGTTTGAGTTTCATTTGATTCAATTAGCTTTGTAGAATGTATTTGACTTTCATTTGATTCAAATAGCTTTGTTTGAATGTGATTGAATTTCATTTGATTCAATTTGCTTTGTAGATTGCATTTCACTTTCATTTGATTTATATAGCTTTGTTTGAATGTGTTTGACTTTCATTTAAATTAAAAAGCTTTTTTTGAATGTGTTTGACTTTTATTTGATTTAAAAGGCTTTGTTTGAATGTGTTTGACTTTCATTTGATTCAAATAGCTTTGTTTGAATGTGTTTGACTTTCATTTGTTCAATTAGCATTGTAGAATGTATGTGACTTTCATTTGAGTCAAATAACTTTGTTTGACTGTGTTTGACTTTCATTTGTTTCAATTTGCTTTGTAGAATGTATTTGACTTTCATTTTCTTCAAATAGCTTTGTTTGAATGTGTTTCACTTTCATTTGATTCAACTAGCTTTATAGAATGTATTTGACATTCATTTAATTAAAATAGCTTTGTTTGAATGTGTTTGACTTTCATTTGATTCAATTAGCTTTGTTTGAATGTGTTTGACTTTCATTTGATTCAATTAGCTTTGTAGAATGTATTTGACTTTCATTTGATTCAAATAGCTTTGTTTGAATGTCTTTGACTTTCAATTGATTCAATTAGCTTTGTAGAATGTATTTTACTGTCATTTGATTCAAATAGCTTTGTTTGAATGTGTTTGAATTTCATTTAATTCAATTTGCTTTGTAGAATGCATTTCACTTTCATTTGATTTATATAGCTTTGTTTGAATGTGTCTGACTTTCATTTAAATTAAAAAGCTTTTTTTGAATGTGTTTGACTTTTATTTGATTTAAAAGGCTTTGTTTGAATGTGTTTGACTTTCATTTGATTCAAAAAGCTTTGTTTGAATGTGTTTGACTTTCATTTGTTCAATTAGCTTTGTAGAATGTATTTGACATTCATTTAATTAAAATAGCTTTGTTTGAATGTGTTTGACTTTCATTTGATTCAAATAGCTTTATTTGAATGTGTTTGATTTTCATTTGATTCAATTAGCTTTGTAGAATGTATTTGACTTTCATTTGATTCAATTAGCTTTGTTTGAATGAGTTTGACTTTCATTTGGTTCATTTAGCTTTGTAAAATGTATTTGACTCTCATTTGATTCAAATAGCTTTGTTTGAATGCGTTTAACTTTCATTTGATTCAATTAGCTTTGTAGAATGCATTTCACTTTCATTTGATTTAAATAACTTTGTTTCAATGCGTTTGACTTTCATTTGATTCAAATAGCTTTATTTTAATGTGTTTGACTTTCATTTGATACAATTAGCTTTGTTGAACGTATTTGACATTCATTTGATTCAATTAGCTTTGTAGAATGTATTAGACTTTCATTTGATTCAATTAGCTTTGTTTGAATGAGTTTGACTTTCATTTGATTCAATTAGCTTTGTAGAATGTATTTGACTCTCATTTGATTCAAATAGCTTTGTTTGAATGCGTTTAACTTTCTTTGATTCAATAAGCTTTGTAGAATGCATTTCACTTTCATTTGATTTAAATAACTTTGTTTCAATGCGTTTGACTTTCATTTGATTCAAATAGCTTTATTTTAATGTGTTTGACTTTATTTGATACAATTAGCTTTGTTGAAAGTATTTGACATTCATTTAATTAAAATAGCTTTGTTTGAACGTGGTTGACTTTCATTTGATTCAATTTGCTTTGTTTGAATGTGTTTGACTTTCATTTGATTCTATTAGCTTTGTTGAATGTATTTGACTTTCATTTAATTAAAATAGCTTTGTTTGAATGTGTTTGACTTTCATTTGATTCTATTAGCTTTGTTTGAATGTGTTTGACTTTCATTTGATTCAATTAGCTTTGTAGAATGTATTTGACTTTCATTTGATTCAAATAGCTTTGTTTGAATGTGTTTGACTTTCAATTGATTCAATTAGCTTTGTAGAATGTATTTTACTGTCATTTGATTCGAATAGCTTTGTTTGAATGTGTTTGAATTTCATTTAATTCAATTTGCTTTGTAGAATGCATTTCACTTTCATTTGATTTATATAGCTTTGTTTGAATGTGTTTGACTATCATTTAAATTAAAAAGCTTTTTTTGAATGTGTTTGACTTTCAGTTGATTTAAAAGGCTTTATTTGAATGTGTTTGACTTTCATTTGATGCAATTAGCTTTGTAGAATGTATTTTACTTTTATTTGTTTAAATTAGCTTTGTTTGAATTTATTTGACTCTCATTTGATTTAAATAGCTTTGTTTGAATGTGTTTGACTTTCATTTGATTCTATTAGCATTGTTGAATGTATTTGACTTTCATTTGATTCAATTAGCTTTGTTTGAATGTGTTTGACTTTCATTTGATTCAATTAGCTTTGTAGAATGTACTTGACTTTTATTTGATTTAATTAGCTTTGTTTGAATGTTTTTGACTCTCATTTAATTCAAATAGCTTTGTTTGAATGTGTTTCACTTTTATTTGATGCAATTAGCTTTGTAGAATGTATTTTACTTTTATTTGTTTAAATTAGCTTTGTTTGAATTTATTTGACTCTCATTTGATTCAAATAGCTTTGTTTGAATGTGTTTGACTTTCATTTGATTCAATTAGCTTTGTAGAATGTATTTGACTTTCATTTGATTCAAATAGCTTTAATTGAATGTGTTGGACTTTCATTTGATTCAATTAGCTTTGTAGAATGTATTTGACATTCATTTAATTAAAATAGCTTTGTTTGAATGTGTTTGACTTTCATTTGATTCAAATAGCTTTATTTGAATGTGTTTGATTTTCATTTGATTCAATTAGCTTTGTAGAATGTATTTGACTTTCATTTGATTCAATTAGCTTTGTTTGAATGGGTTTGATTTTCATTTGGTTCAATTAGCTTTGTAAAATGTATTTGACTCTCATTTGATTCAAATAGCTTTGTTTGAATGCGTTTAACTTTCATTTGATTCAATTAGCTTTGTAGAATGCATTTCACTTTCATTTGATTTAAATAACTTTGTTTCAATGCGTTTGACTTTCATTTGATTCAAATAGCTTTATTTTAATGTGTTTGACTTTCATTTGATACAATTAGCTTTGTTGAACGTATTTGACATTCATTTGATTCAATTAGCTTTGTAGAATGTATTTGACTTTCATTTGATTCAATTAGCTTTGTTTGAATGAGTTTGACTTTCATTTGATTCAATTAGCTTTGTAGAATGTATTTGACTCTCATTTGATTCAAATAGCTTTGTTTGAATGCGTTTAACTTTCATTTGATTCAATAAGCTTTTTAGAATGCATTTCACTTTCATTTTATTTAAATAACTTTGTTTCAATGTGTTTGACTTTCATTTGATTCAAATAGCTTTATTTTAATGTGTTTAACTTTCATTTGATACAATTAGCTTTGTTGAACGTATTTGACATTCATTTGATTAAAATAGCTTTGTTTGAATGTGTTTGACTTGCATTTGATTCAATTTGCTTTGTTTGAATGTGTTTGACTTTCATTTGATACTATTAGCTTTGTTGAATGTACTTGACTTTCATTTGATTCAATTAGCTTTGTTTGAATGTGTTTGACTTTCATTTGATTCAATTAGCTTTGTAGAATGTACTTGACTTTTATTTGATTTAATTAGCTTTGTTTGAATGTTTTTGACTCTCATTTAATTCAAATAGCTTTGTTTGAATGTGTTTCACTTTTATTTGATTCAATTAGCTTTGTAGAATGTATTTGACTTTCATTTGATTCAAATAGCTTTGTTTGAATGTGTTTGACTTTCATTTGATCAAATTAGCTTAGTAGAATGTATTTGACTTTTATTTGATTCAAATAGCTTTGTATGAATGTTTTTTACTTTCATTTGATTCAATTAGATTTGTAGAATGTATTTGACTTTTATTTGATTTAATTAGCTTTGTTTGAACATGTTTGACTCTCATTTGATTCAAATAGCTTTGTTTGAATGTGTTTGACTTTCATTTGATTCAATTTGCTTTGTAGAATGTATTTGACTTTCATTTGATTCAAATAGCTTTATTTGAATGTGTTTGACTTTCATTTGATTCAATTAGCTTTGTAGAATGTATTTGACATTCATTTAATTAAAATAGCTTTGTTTGAATGTGTTTGACTTTCATTTGATTCAAATAGCTTTATTTGAATGTGTTTGATTTTCATTTGATTCAATTAGCTTTGTAGAATGTATTTGACTTTCATTTGATTCAATTAGCTTTGTTTGAATGAGTTTGACTTTCATTTGATTCAATTAGCTTTGTAGAATGTATTTGACTCTCATTTGATTCAAATAGCTTTGTTTGAATGCGTTTAACTTTCATTTGATTCAATTAGCTTTGTAGAATTCATTTCACTTTCATTTGATTTAAATAATTTTGTTTCAATGCGTTTGACTTTCATTTGATTCAAATAGCTTTATTTTAATGTGTTTGACTTTCATTTGATACAATTAGCTTTGTTAAACGTATTTGACATTCATTTGATTCAATTAGCTTTGTAGAATGTATTTGACTTTCATTTGATTCAATTAGCTTTGTTTGAATGAGTTTGACTTTCATTTGATTCAATTAGCTTTGTAGAATGTATTTGACTCTCATTTGATTCAAATAGCTTTGTTTGAATACGTTTAACTTTCATTTGATTCAATAAGCTTTGTAGAATGCATTTCACTTTCATTTGATTTAAATAACTATGTTTCAATGCGTTTGACTTTCATTTGATTCAAATAGCTTTATTTTAATGTGTTTGACTTTCATTTGATACAATTAGCTTTGTTGAACGTATTTGACGTTCATTTGATTAAAATAGCTTTGTTTGAATGTGTTTGACTTTCATTTGATTTAATTTGCTTTGTTTGAATGTGTTTGACTTTCATTTGATTCAATTAGCTTTGTTTGAATGTGTTTGACTTTCATTTGATTCTATTAGCTTTGTAGAATGTATTTGACTTTTATTTGATTTAATTAGCTTTGTTTGAATGCTTTTTACTCTCATTTAATTCAAATAGCTTTGTTTGAATGTGTTTCACTTTTATTTGATTCAATTAGCTTTGTAGAACGTATTTAACTTTCATTTGATTCAAATAGCTTTGTTTGAATGTGTTTGACTTTCATTTGATCCAATTAGCTTAGTAGAATGTATTTGACTTTCATTTGATTCAAATAACTTTGTTTGAATGTTTTTGACTTTCATTTGATTCAATTAGCTTTGTAGAATGTATTTGACTTTTATTTGATTTAATTAGCTTTGTTTGAACATGTTTGACTATCAATTGATTCAAATAGCTTTGTTTGAATGTGTTTGAGTTTCATTTGATTCAATTAGCTTTGTAGAATGTATTTGACTTTCATTTGATTCAAATAGCTTTGTTTGAATGTGATTGAATTTCATTTGATTCAATTTGCTTTGTAGATTGCATTTCACTTTCATTTGATTTATATAGCTTTGTTTGAATGTGTTTGACTTTCATTTAAATTAAAAAGCTTTTTTTGAATGTGTTTGACTTTTATTTGATTTAAAAGGCTTTGTTTGAATGTGTTTGACTTTCATTTGATTCAAATAGCTTTGTTTGAATGTGTTTGACTTTCATTTGTTCAATTAGCATTGTAGAATGTATGTGACTTTCATTTGAGTCAAATAACTTTGTTTGACTGTGTTTGACTTTCATTTGTTTCAATTTGCTTTGTAGAATGTATTTGACTTTCATTTTCTTCAAATAGCTTTGTTTGAATGTGTTTCACTTTCATTTGATTCAACTAGCTTTATAGAATGTATTTGACATTCATTTAATTAAAATAGCTTTGTTTGAATGTGTTTGACTTTCATTTGATTCAATTAGCTTTGTTTGAATGTGTTTGACTTTCATTTGATTCAATTAGCTTTGTAGAATGTATTTGACTTTCATTTGATTCAAATAGCTTTGTTTGAATGTCTTTGACTTTCAATTGATTCAATTAGCTTTGTAGAATGTATTTTACTGTCATTTGATTCAAATAGCTTTGTTTGAATGTGTTTGAATTTCATTTAATTCAATTTGCTTTGTAGAATGCATTTCACTTTCATTTGATTTATATAGCTTTGTTTGAATGTGTCTGACTTTCATTTAAATTAAAAAGCTTTTTTTGAATGTGTTTGACTTTTATTTGATTTAAAAGGCTTTGTTTGAATGTGTTTGACTTTCATTTGATTCAAAAAGCTTTGTTTGAATGTGTTTGACTTTCATTTGTTCAATTAGCTTTGTAGAATGTATTTGACATTCATTTAATTAAAATAGCTTTGTTTGAATGTGTTTGACTTTCATTTGATTCAAATAGCTTTATTTGAATGTGTTTGATTTTCATTTGATTCAATTAGCTTTGTAGAATGTATTTGACTTTCATTTGATTCAATTAGCTTTGTTTGAATGAGTTTGACTTTCATTTGGTTCAATTAGCTTTGTAAAATGTATTTGACTCTCATTTGATTCAAATAGCTTTGTTTGAATGCGTTTAACTTTCATTTGATTCAATTAGCTTTGTAGAATGCATTTCACTTTCATTTGATTTAAATAACTTTGTTTCAATGCGTTTGACTTTCATTTGATTCAAATAGCTTTATTTTAATGTGTTTGACTTTCATTTGATACAATTAGCTTTGTTGAACGTATTTGACATTCATTTGATTCAATTAGCTTTGTAGAATGTATTAGACTTTCATTTGATTCAATTAGCTTTGTTTGAATGAGTTTGACTTTCATTTGATTCAATTAGCTTTGTAGAATGTATTTGACTCTCATTTGATTCAAATAGCTTTGTTTGAATGCGTTTAACTTTCTTTGATTCAATAAGCTTTGTAGAATGCATTTCACTTTCATTTGATTTAAATAACTTTGTTTCAATGCGTTTGACTTTCATTTGATTCAAATAGCTTTATTTTAATGTGTTTGACTTTATTTGATACAATTAGCTTTGTTGAACGTATTTGACATTCATTTAATTAAAATAGCTTTGTTTGAACGTGGTTGACTTTCATTTGATTCAATTTGCTTTGTTTGAATGTGTTTGACTTTCATTTGATTCTATTAGCTTTGTTGAATGTATTTGACTTTCATTTAATTAAAATAGCTTTGTTTGAATGTGTTTGACTTTCATTTGATTCTATTAGCTTTGTTTGAATGTGTTTGACTTTCATTTGATTCAATTAGCTTTGTAGAATGTATTTGACTTTCATTTGATTCAAATAGCTTTGTTTGAATGTGTTTGACTTTCAATTGATTCAATTAGCTTTGTAGAATGTATTTTACTGTCATTTGATTCGAATAGCTTTGTTTGAATGTGTTTGAATTTCATTTAATTCAATTTGCTTTGTAGAATGCATTTCACTTTCATTTGATTTATATAGCTTTGTTTGAATGTGTTTGACTATCATTTAAATTAAAAAGCTTTTTTTGAATGTGTTTGACTTTCAGTTGATTTAAAAGGCTTTATTTGAATGTGTTTGACTTTCATTTGATGCAATTAGCTTTGTAGAATGTATTTTACTTTTATTTGTTTAAATTAGCTTTGTTTGAATTTATTTGACTCTCATTTGATTTAAATAGCTTTGTTTGAATGTGTTTGACTTTCATTTGATTCTATTAGCTTTGTTGAATGTATTTGACTTTCATTTGATTCAATTAGCTTTGTTTGAATGTGTTTGACTTTCATTTGATTCAATTAGCTTTGTAGAATGTACTTGACTTTTATTTGATTTAATTAGCTTTGTTTGAATGTTTTTGACTCTCATTTAATTCAAATAGCTTTGTTTGAATGTGTTTCACTTTTATTTGATGCAATTAGCTTTGTAGAATGTATTTTACTTTTATTTGTTTAAATTAGCTTTGTTTGAATTTATTTGACTCTCATTTGATTCAAATAGCTTTGTTTGAATGTGTTTGACTTTCATTTGATTCAATTAGCTTTGTAGAATGTATTTGACTTTCATTTGATTCAAATAGCTTTAATTGAATGTGTTGGACTTTCATTTGATTCAATTAGCTTTGTAGAATGTATTTGACATTCATTTAATTAAAATAGCTTTGTTTGAATGTGTTTGACTTTCATTTGATTCAAATAGCTTTATTTGAATGTGTTTGATTTTCATTTGATTCAATTAGCTTTGTAGAATGTATTTGACTTTCATTTGATTCAATTAGCTTTGTTTGAATGGGTTTGATTTTCATTTGGTTCAATTAGCTTTGTAAAATGTATTTGACTCTCATTTGATTCAAATAGCTTTGTTTGAATGCGTTTAACTTTCATTTGATTCAATTAGCTTTGTAGAATGCATTTCACTTTCATTTGATTTAAATAACTTTGTTTCAATGCGTTTGACTTTCATTTGATTCAAATAGCTTTATTTTAATGTGTTTGACTTTCATTTGATACAATTAGCTTTGTTGAACGTATTTGACATTCATTTGATTCAATTAGCTTTGTAGAATGTATTTGACTTTCATTTGATTCAATTAGCTTTGTTTGAATGAGTTTGACTTTCATTTGATTCAATTAGCTTTGTAGAATGTATTTGACTCTCATTTGATTCAAATAGCTTTGTTTGAATGCGTTTAACTTTCATTTGATTCAATAAGCTTTTTAGAATGCATTTCACTTTCATTTTATTTAAATAACTTTGTTTCAATGTGTTTGACTTTCATTTGATTCAAATAGCTTTATTTTAATGTGTTTAACTTTCATTTGATACAATTAGCTTTGTTGAACGTATTTGACATTCATTTGATTAAAATAGCTTTGTTTGAATGTGTTTGACTTGCATTTGATTCAATTTGCTTTGTTTGAATGTGTTTGACTTTCATTTGATACTATTAGCTTTGTTGAATGTACTTGACTTTCATTTGATTCAATTAGCTTTGTTTGAATGTGTTTGACTTTCATTTGATTCAATTAGCTTTGTAGAATGTACTTGACTTTTATTTGATTTAATTAGCTTTGTTTGAATGTTTTTGACTCTCATTTAATTCAAATAGCTTTGTTTGAATGTGTTTCACTTTTATTTGATTCAATTAGCTTTGTAGAATGTATTTGACTTTCATTTGATTCAAATAGCTTTGTTTGAATGTGTTTGACTTTCATTTGATCAAATTAGCTTAGTAGAATGTATTTGACTTTTATTTGATTCAAATAGCTTTGTATGAATGTTTTTTACTTTCATTTGATTCAATTAGATTTGTAGAATGTATTTGACTTTTATTTGATTTAATTAGCTTTGTTTGAACATGTTTGACTCTCATTTGATTCAAATAGCTTTGTTTGAATGTGTTTGAGTTTCATTTGATTCAATTAGCTTTGTAGAATGTATTTGACTTTCATTTGATTCAAATAGCTTTGTTTGAATGTGATTGAATTTCATTTGATTCAATTTGCTTTGTAGATTGCATTTCACTTTCATTTGATTTATATAGCTTTGTTTGAATGTGTTTGACTTTCTTTTAAATTAAAAAGCTTTTTTTGAATGTCTTTGACTTTTATTTGATTTAAAAGGCTTAGTTTGAATGTGTTTGACTTTCATTTGATTCAAATAGCTTTGTTGGAATGTGTTTGACTTTCATTTGTTTAATTAGCTTTGTAGAATGTATTTGACATTCATTTGTTTCAATTAGCTTTGTAGAATGTATTTGACTTTCATTTGATTCAATTAGCTTTGTTTAAATGAGTTTGACTTTCATTTGATTCAATTAGCTTGGTAGAATGTATTTGACTCTCATTTGATTCAAATAGCTTTGTTTGAATGCGTTTAACTTTCTTTGATTCAATAAGCTTTATAGAATGCATTTCACTTTCATTTGATTTAAATAACTTTGTTTCAATGCGTTTGACTTTCATTTGATTCAAATAGCTTTATTTTAATGTGTTTGACTTTATTTGATACAATTAGCTTTGTTGAACGTATTTGACATTCATTTGATTAAAATAGCTTTGTTTGAACGTGTTTGACTTTCATTTGATTCAATTTGCTTTGTTTGAATGTGTTTGACTTTCATTTGATTCTATTAGCTTTGTTGAATGTATTTGACTTTCATTTAATTAAAATAGCTTTGTTTGAATGTGTTTGACTTTCATTTGATTCAATTAGCTTTGTTTGAATGTGTTTGACTTTCATTTGATTCAATTAGCTTTGTAGAATGTATTTGACTTTCATTTTATTCAAATAGCTTTGTTTGAATGTGTTTGACTTTCAATTGATTCAATTAGCTTTGTAGAATGTATTTTACTGTCATTTGATTCAAATAGCTTTGTTTGAATGTGTTTGAATTTCATTTAATTCAATTTGCTTTGTAGAATGCATTTCCCTTTCATTTGATTTATATAGCTTTGTTTGAATGTGTTTGACTATCATTTAAATTAAAAAGCTTTTTTTGAATGTGTTTGACTTTCAGTTGATTTAAAAGGCTTTGTTTGAATGTGTTTGACTTTCATTTGATGCAATTAGCTTTGTAGAATGTATTTTACTTTTATTTGTTTAAATTAGCTTTGTTTGAATTTATTTGACTCTCATTTGATTCAAATAGCTTTGTTTGAATGTGTTTGACTTTCATTTGATTCAATTAGCTTTGTAGAATGTATTTGACTTTCATTTGATTCAAATAGCTTTATTTGAATGTGTTGGACTTTCATTTGATTCAATTAGCTTTGTAGAATGTATTTGACATTCATTTAATTAAAATAGCTTTGTTTGAATGTGTTTGACTTTCATTTGATTCAAATACCTTTATTTGAATGTGTTTGATTTTCATTTGATTCAATTAGCTTTGTAGAATGTATTTGACTTTCATTTGATTCAATTAGCTTTGTTTGAATGAGTTTGACTTTCATTTGGTTCAATTAGCTTTGTAAAATGTATTTGACTCTCATTTGATTCAAATAGCTTTGTTTGAATGCGTTTAACTTTCATTTGATTCAATTAGCTTTGTAGAATGCATTTCACTTTCATTTGATTTAAATAACTTTGTTTCAATGCGTTTTACTTTCATTTGATTCAAATAGCTTTATTTTAATGTGTTTAACTTTCATTTGATACAATTAGCTTTGTTGAACGTATTTGACATTCATTTGATTCAATTAGCTTTGTAGAATGTATTTGACTTTCATTTGATTCAATTAGCTTTGTTTGAATGAGTTTGACTTTCATTTGATTCAATTAGCTTTGTAGAATGTATTTGACTCTCATTTGATTCAAATAGCTTTGTTTGAATGCGTTTAACTTTCATTTGATTCAATAAGCTTTTTAGAATGCATTTCACTTTCATTTTATTTAAATAACTTTGTTTCAATGCGTTTGACTTTCATTTGATTCAAATAGCTTTATTTTAATGTGTTTAACTTTCATTTGATATAATTAGCTTTGTTGAACGTATTTGACATTCATTTGATTAAAATAGCTTTGTTTAAATGTGTTTGACTTTCATTTGATTCAATTTGCTTTGTTTGAATGTGTTTGACTTTCATTTGATTCTATTACCTTTGTTGAATGTATTTGACTTTCATTTGATTCAATTAGCTTTGTTTGAATGTGTTTGACTTTCATTTGATTCAATTAGCTTTGTAGAATGTACTTGACTTTTATTTGATTTAATTAGCTTTGTTTGAATGTTTTTGACTCTCATTTAATTCAAATAGCTTTGTTTGAATGTGTTTCACTTTTATTTGATGCAATTAGCTTTGTAGAATGTATTTTACTTTTATTTGTTTAAATTAGCTTTGTTTGAATTTATTTGACTCTCATTTGATTCAAATAGCTTTGTTTGAATGTGTTTGACTTTCATTTGATTCAATTAGCTTTGTAGAATGTATTTGACTTTCATTTGATTCAAATAGCTTTATTTGAATGTGTTGGACTTTCATTAGATTCAATTAGCTTTGTAGAATGTATTTGACATTCATTTAATTAAAATAGCTTTGTTTGAATGTGTTTGACTTTCATTTTATTCAAATAGCTTTATTTGAATGTGTTTGATTTTCATTTGATTCAATTAGCTTTGTAGAATGTATTTGACTTTCATTTGATTCAATTAGCTTTGTTTGAATGAGTTTGACTTTCATTTGATTCAATTAGCTTTGTAGAATGTATTTGACTCTCATTTGATTCAAATAGCTTTGTTTGAATGCGTTTAACTTTCTTTGATTCAATAAGCTTTATAGAATGCATTTCACTTTCATTTGATTTAAATAACTTTGTTTCAATGCGTTTGACTTTCATTTGATTCAAATAGCTTTATTTTAATGTGTTTGACTTTATTTGATACAATTAGCTTTGTTGAACGTATTTGACATTCATTTGATTAAAATAGCTTTGTTTGAACGTGTTTGACTTTCATTTGATTCAATTTGCTTTGTTTGAATGTGTTTGACTTTCATTTGATTCTATTAGCTTTGTTGAATGTATTTGACTTTCATTTAATTAAAATAGCTTTGTTTGAATGTGTTTGACTTTCATTTGATTCAATTAGCTTTGTTTGAATGTGTTTGACTTTCATTTGATTCAATTAGCTTTGTAGAATGTATTTGACTTTCATTTTATTCAAATAGCTTTGTTTGAATGTGTTTGACTTTCAATTGATTCAATTAGCTTTGTAGAATGTATTTTACTGTCATTTGATTCAAATAGCTTTGTTTGAATGTGTTTGAATTTCATTTAATTCAATTTGCTTTGTAGAATGCATTTCCCTTTCATTTGATTTATATAGCTTTGTTTGAATGTGTTTGACTATCATTTAAATTAAAAAGCTTTTTTTGAATGTGTTTGACTTTCAGTTGATTTAAAAGGCTTTGTTTGAATGTGTTTGACTTTCATTTGATGCAATTAGCTTTGTAGAATGTATTTTACTTTTATTTGTTTAAATTAGCTTTGTTTGAATTTATTTGACTCTCATTTGATTCAAATAGCTTTGTTTGAATGTGTTTGACTTTCATTTGATTCAATTAGCTTTGTAGAATGTATTTGACTTTCATTTGATTCAAATAGCTTTATTTGAATGTGTTGGACTTTCATTTGATTCAATTAGCTTTGTAGAATGTATTTGACATTCATTTAATTAAAATAGCTTTGTTTGAATGTGTTTGACTTTCATTTGATTCAAATACCTTTATTTGAATGTGTTTGATTTTCATTTGATTCAATTAGCTTTGTAGAATGTATTTGACTTTCATTTGATTCAATTAGCTTTGTTTGAATGAGTTTGACTTTCATTTGGTTCAATTAGCTTTGTAAAATGTATTTGACTCTCATTTGATTCAAATAGCTTTGTTTGAATGCGTTTAACTTTCATTTGATTCAATTAGCTTTGTAGAATGCATTTCACTTTCATTTGATTTAAATAACTTTGTTTCAATGCGTTTTACTTTCATTTGATTCAAATAGCTTTATTTTAATGTGTTTGACTTTCATTTGATACAATTAGCTTTGTTGAACGTATTTGACATTCATTTGATTCAATTAGCTTTGTAGAATGTATTTGACTTTCATTTGATTCAATTAGCTTTGTTTGAATGAGTTTGACTTTCATTTGATTCAATTAGCTTTGTAGAATGTATTTGACTCTCATTTGATTCAAATAGCTTTGTTTGAATGCGTTTAACTTTCATTTGATTCAATAAGCTTTTTAGAATGCATTTCACTTTCATTTTATTTAAATAACTTTGTTTCAATGCGTTTGACTTTCATTTGATTCAAATAGCTTTATTTTAATGTGTTTAACTTTCATTTGATATAATTAGCTTTGTTGAACGTATTTGACATTCATTTGATTAAAATAGCTTTGTTTGAATGTGTTTGACTTTCATTTGATTCAATTTGCTTTGTTTGAATGTGTTTGACTTTCATTTGATTCTATTACCTTTGTTGAATGTATTTGACTTTCATTTGATTCAATTAGCTTTGTTTGAATGTGTTTGACTTTCATTTGATTCAATTAGCTTTGTAGAATGTACTTGACTTTTATTTGATTTAATTAGCTTTGTTTGAATGTTTTTGACTCTCATTTAATTCAAATAGCTTTGTTTGAATGTGTTTCACTTTTATTTGATGCAATTAGCTTTGTAGAATGTATTTTACTTTTATTTGTTTAAATTAGCTTTGTTTGAATTTATTTGACTCTCATTTGATTCAAATAGCTTTGTTTGAATGTGTTTGACTTTCATTTGATTCAATTAGCTTTGTAGAATGTATTTGACTTTCATTTGATTCAAATAGCTTTATTTGAATGTGTTGGACTTTCATTAGATTCAATTAGCTTTGTAGAATGTATTTGACATTCATTTAATTAAAATAGCTTTGTTTGAATGTGTTTGACTTTCATTTGATTCAAATAGCTTTATTTGAATGTGTTTGATTTTCATTTGATTCAATTAGCTTTGTAGAATGTATTTGACTTTCATTTGATTCAATTAGCTTTGTTTGAATGAGTTTGACTTTCATTTGGTTCAATTAGCTTTGTAAAATGTATTTGACTCTCATTTGATTCAAATAGCTTTGTTTGAATGCGTTTAACTTTCATTTGATTCAATTAGCTTTGTAGAATGCATTTCACTTTCATTTGATTTAAATAACTTTGTTTCAATGCGGTTGACTTTCATTTGATTCAAATAGCTTTATTTTAATGTGTTTGACTTTCATTTGATACAATTAGCTTTGTTGAACGTATTTGACATTCATTTGATTCAATTAGCTTTGTAGAATGTATTTGACTTTCATTTGATTCAATTAGCTTTGTTTGAATGAGTTTGACTTTCATTTGATTCAATTAGCTTTGTAGAATGTATTTGACTCTCATTTGATTCAAATAGCTTTGTTTGAATGCGTTTAACTTTCATTTGATTTAATAAGCTTTTTAGAATGCATTTCACTTTCATTTTATTTAAATAACTTTGTTTCAATGCGTTTGACTTTCATTTGATTCAAATAGCTTTATTTTAATGTGTTTAACTTTCATTTGATACAATTAGCTTTGTTGAACGTATTTGACATTCATTTGATTAAAATAGCTTTGTTTGAATGTGTTTGACTTGCATTTGATTCAATTTGCTTTGTTTGAATGTGTTTGACTTTCATTTGATTCTATTAGCTTTGTTGAATATATTTGACTTTCATTTAATTCAATTAGCTTTGTTTGAATGTGTTTGACTTTCATTTGATTCAATTAGCTTTGTAGAATGTACTTGACTTTTATTTGATTTAATTAGCTTTGTTTGAATGTTTTTTTACTCTCATTTAATTCAAATAGCTTTGTTTGAATGTGTTTCACTTTTATTTGATTCAATTAGCTTTGTAGAATGTATTTGACTTTCTTTTGATTCAAATAGCTTTGTTTGAATGTATTTGACTTTCATTTGATCAAATTAGCTTAGTAGAATGTATTTGACTTTTATTTGATTCAAATAGCTTTGTATGAATGTTTTTTACTTTCATTTGATTCAATTAGATTTGTAGAATGTATTTGACTTTTAGTTGATTTAATTAGCTTTGTTTGAACATGTTTGACTCTCATTTGATTCAAATAGCTTTATTTGAATGTGTTTGAGTTTCATTTGATTCAATTAGCTTTGTAGAATGTATTTGACTTTCATTTGATTCAAATAGCTTTGTTTGAATGTGATTGAATTTCATTTGATTCAATTTGCTTTGTAGATTGCATTTCACTTTCATTTGATTCATATAGCTTTGTTTGAATGTGTTTGACTTTCATTTAAATTAAAAAGCTTTTTTTGAATGTCTTAGGCTTTTATTTGATTTAAAAGGCTTAGTTTGAATGTGTTTGACTTTCATTCGATTCAAATAGCTTTGTTTGAATGTGTTTGACTTTCATTTGTTCAATTAGCTTTGTAGAATGTATTTGACTTTCATTTGAGTCAAATAACTTTGTTTGACTGTGTTTGATTTTCATTTGTTTCAATTTGCTTTGTAGAATGTATTTGACTTTCATTTTCTTCAAATAGCTTTGTTTGAATGTGTTTCACTTTCATTTGATTCAACTAGCATTGTAGAATGTATTTGACATTCATTTAATTAAAATAGCTTTGTTTGAATGTGTTTGACTTTCATTTGATTCAATTAGCTTTGTTTGAATGTGTTTGACTTTCATTTGATTCAATTAGCTTTGTAGAATGTATTTGACTTTCATTTGATTCAAATAGCTATGTTTGAATCTGTTTGACTTTCAATTGATTCAATTAGCTTTGTAGGATGTATTTTACTGTCATTTGATTCAAATAGCTTTGTTTGAATGTGTTTGAATTTCTTTTTATTCAAATAGCTTTGTAGAACGTATTTGACTTTCATTTGATTCAAATAGCTTTGTTTGAATGTGATTTACTTTCATTTGATTAAATTAGCTTTGTAGAATGTATTTGACTTTCATTTGATTCAAATAGCTTTGATTGAATGTGTTTGACTTTCATTTGATTCAAATAGCTTTGTTTGAATATTTGTAAATTTCATTAGATTCAATTAGCTTTGTAGAATGTATATGACTTTTAATTCAATCAAATAGCTTTGTTTGAATGTGTTTAACTATCATTTGATTCAATTAGCTTTGTTGAATGTATTCGACTCTTATTTGATTTAATTTGCTTTGTTTGAATGTATTTGACTCTCATTTGATTCAAATAGCTTTGTAGAATGTGTTTGACTCTCATTTGATTCAAATAGCTTTGTAGAATGTATTTGACTTTCATTTGATTCAATTAGCTTTGTTTGAATGAGTTTGACTTTCATTTGATTCAATTAGTTTTGTAGAATGTATTTGACTCTCATTTGATTCAAATAGCTTTGTTTGAATGCGTTTAACTTTCATTTGATTCAATAAGCTTTTTAGAATGCATTTCACATTCATTTTATTTAAATAACTTTGTTTCAATGCGTTTGACTTTCATTTGATTCAAGTAACTTTATTTTAATGTGTTTAACTTTCATTTGATACAATTAGCTTTGTTGAACGTATTTGACATTCATTTGATTAAAATAGCTTTGTTTGAATGTGTTTGACTTGCATTTGATTCAATTTCCTTTGTTTGAATGTGTTTGACTTTCATTTGATTCTATTAGCTTTGTTGAATGTATTTGACTTTCATTTGATTCAATTAGCTTTGTTTGAATGTGTTTGACTTTCATTTGATTCAATTAGCTTTGTAGAATGTACTTGACTTTTATTTGATTTAATTAGCTTTGTTTGAATGTTTTTGACTCTCATTTAATTCAAATAGCTTTGTTTGAATGTGTTTCACTTTTATTTGATTCAATTAGCTTTGTAGAATGTATTTGACTTTCATTTGATTCAAATAGCTTTGTTTGAATGTATTTGACTTTCATTTGATCAAATTAGCTTAGTAGAATGTATTTGACTTTTATTTGATTCAAATAGCTTTGTAGAATGTGTTTGACTCTCATTTGATTCAAATAGCTTTGTAGAATGTATTTGACTTTCATTTGATTCAATTAGCTTTGTTTGAATGAGTTTGACTTTCATTTGATTCAATTAGCTTTGTAGAATGTATTTGACTCTCATTTGATTCAAATAGCTTTGTTTGAATGCGTTTAACTTTCATTTGATTCAATAAGCTTTTTAGAATGCATTTCACATTCATTTTATTTAAATAACTTTGTTTCAATGCGTTTGACTTTCATTTGATTCAAGTAACTTTATTTTAATGTGTTTAACTTTCATTTGATACAATTAGCTTTGTTGAACGTATTTGACATTCATTTGATTAAAATAGCTTTGTTTGAATGTGTTTGACTTGCATTTGATTCAATTTGCTTTGTTTGAATGTGTTTGACTTTCATTTGATTCTATTAGCTTTGTTGAATGTATTTGACTTTCATTTGATTAAATTAGCTTTGTTTGAATGTGTTTGACTTTCATTTGATTCAATTAGCTTTGTAGAATGTACTTGACTTTTATTTGATTTAATTAGCTTTGTTTGAATGTTTTTGACTCTCATTTAATTCAAATAGCTTTGTTTGAATGTGTTTCACTTTTATTTGATTCAATTAGCTTTGTAGAATGTATTTGACTTTCATTTGATTCAAATAGCTTTGTTTGAATGTATTTGACTTTCATTTGATCAAATTAGCTTAGTAGAATGTATTTGACTTTTATTTGATTCAAATAGCTTTGTATAAATGTTTTTTACTTTCATTTGATTCAATTAGATTTGTAGAATGTATTTGACTTTTATTTGATTTAATTAGCTTTGTTTGAACATGTTTGACTCTCATTTGATTCAAATAGCTTTATTTGAATGTGTTTGAGTTTCATTTGATTCAATTAGCTTTGTAGAATGTATTTGACTTTCATTTGATTCAAATAGCTTTGTTTGAATGTGATTGAATTTCATTTGATTCAATTTGCTTTGTAGATTGCATTTCACTTTCATTTGATTTATATAGCTTTGTTTGAATGTGTTTGACTTTCATTTAAATTAAAAAGCTTTTTTTGAATGTCTTTGACTTTTATTTGATTTAAAAGGCTTAGTTTGAATGTGTTTGACTTTCATTTGATTCAAATAGCTTTGTTTGAATGTGTTTGACTTTCATTTGTTCAATTAGCTTTGTAGAATGTATTTGACTTTCATTTGAGTCAAATAACTTTGTTTGACTGTGTTTGATTTTCATTTGTTTCAATTTGCTTTGTAGAATGTATTTGACTTTCATTTTCTTCAAATAGCTTTGTTTGAATGTGTTTGACTTTCATTTGATTCAATTAGCTTTGTTTGAATGTGTTTGACTTTCATTTGATTCAATTAGCTTTGTAGAATGTATTTGACTTTCATTTGATTCAAATAGCTATGTTTGAATCTGTTTGACTTTCAATTGATTCAATTAGCTTTATAGAATGTATTTTACTGTCATTTGATTCAAATAGCTTTGTTTGAATGTGTTTGAATTTCTTTTTATTCAAATAGCTTTGTAGAACGTATTTGACTTTCATTTGATTCAAATAGCTTTGTTTGAATGTGATTGACTTTCATTTGATTAAATTAGCTTTGTAGAATGTATTTGACTTTCATTTGATTCAAATAGCTTTGATTGAATGTGTTTGACTTTCATTTGGTTCAAATAGCTTTGTTTGAATATGTGTAAATTTCATTGGATTCAATTAGCTTTGTAGAATGTATATGACTTTTAATTCAATCAAATAGTTTTGTTTGAATGTGCTTAACTATCATTTGATTCAATTAGCTTTGTTGAATGTATTCGACTCTTATTTGATTTAATTTGCTTTGTTTGAATGTATTTGACTCTCATTTTATTCAAATAGCTTTGTAGAATGTGTTTGACTCTCATTTGATTCAAATAGCTTTGTAGAATGTATTTGACTTTCATTTGATTCAATTAGCTTTGTTTGAATGAGTTTGACTTTCATTTGATTCAATTAGCTTTGTAGAATGTATTTGACTCTCATTTGATTCAAATAGCTTTGTTTGAATGCGTTTAACTTTCATTTGATTCAATAAGCTTTTTAGAATGCATTTCACTTTCATTTTATTTAAATAACTTTGTTTCAATGCGTTTGACTTTCATTTGATTCAAATAGCTTTATTTTAATGTGTTTAACTTTCATTTGATACAATTAGCTTTGTTGAACGTATTTGACATTCATTTGATTAAAATAGCTTTGTTTGAATGTGTTTGACTTGCATTTGATTCAATTTGCTTTGTTTGAATGTGTTTGACTTTCATTTGATTCTATTAGCTTTGTTGAATGTATTTGACTTTCATTTGATTCAATTAGCTTTGTTTGAATGTGTTTGACTTTCATTTGATTCAATTAGCTTTGTAGAATGTACTTGACTTTTATTTGATTTAATTAGCTTTGTTTGAATGTTTTTGACTCTCATTTAATTCAAATAGCTTTGTTTGAATGTGTTTCACTTTTATTTGTTTCAATTAGCTTTGTAGAATGTATTTGACTTTCATTTGATTCAAATAGCTTTGTTTGAATGTATTTGACTTTCATTTGATCAAATTAGCTTAGTAGAATGTATTTGACTTTTATTTGATTCAAATAGCTTTGTATGAATTTTTTTACTTTCATTTGATTCAATTAGATTTGTAGAATGTATTTGACTTTTATTTGATTTAATTAGCTTTGTTTGAACATGTTTGACTCTCATTTGATTCAAATAGCTTTATTTGAATGTGTTTGAGTTTCATTTGATTCAATTAGCTTTGTAGAATGTATTTGACTTTCATTTGATTCAAATAGCTTTGTTTGAATGTGATTGAATTTCATTTGATTCAATTTGCTTTGTAGATTGCATTTCACTTTCATTTGATTTATATAGCTTTGTTTGAATGTGTTTGACTTTCATTTAAATTAAAAAGCTTTTTTTGAATGTCTTTGACTTTTATTTGATTTAAAAGGCTTAGTTTGAATGTGTTTGACTTTCATTTGATTCAAATAGCTTTGTTTGAATGTGTTTGACTTTCATTTGTTCAATTAGCTTTGTAGAATGTATTTGACTTTCATTTGAGTCAAATAACTTTGTTTGACTGTGTTTGATTTTCATTTGTTTCAATTTGCTTTGTAGAATGTATTTGACTTTCATTTTCTTCAAATAGCTTTGTTTGAATGTGTTTTGACTTTCATTTGATTCAATTAGCTTTGTTTGAATGTGTTTGACTTTCATTTGATTCTATTAGCTTTGTTGAATGTATTTGACTTTCATTTGATTCAATTAGCTTTGTTTGAATGTGTTTGACTTTCATTTGATTCAATTAGCTTTGTAGAATGTACTTGACTTTTATTTGATTTAATTAGCTTTGTTTGAATGTTTTTGACTCTCATTTAATTCAAATAGCTTTGTTTGAATGTGTTTCACTTTTATTTGATTCAATTAGCTTTGTAGAATGTATTTGACTTTCATTTGATTCAAATAGCTTTGTTTGAATGTATTTGACTTTCATTTGATCAAATTAGCTTAGTAGAATGTATTTGACTTTTATTTGATTCAAATAGCTTTGTATAAATGTTTTTTACTTTCATTTGATTCAATTAGATTTGTAGAATGTATTTGACTTTTATTTGATTTAATTAGCTTTGTTTGAACATGTTTGACTCTCATTTGATTCAAATAGCTTTATTTGAATGTGTTTGAGTTTCATTTGATTCAATTAGCTTTGTAGAATGTATTTGACTTTCATTTGATTCAAATAGCTTTGTTTGAATGTGATTGAATTTCATTTGATTCAATTTGCTTTGTAGATTGCATTTCACTTTCATTTGATTTATATAGCTTTGTTTGAATGTGTTTGACTTTCATTTAAATTAAAAAGCTTTTTTTTGAATGTCTTTGACTTTTAATTTGATTTAAAAGGCTTAGTTTTGAATGTGTTTGACTTTCATTTGATTCAAATAGCTTTGTTTGAATGTGTTTGACTTTCATTTGTTCAATTAGCTTTGTAGAATGTATTTGACTTTCATTTGAGTCAAATAACTTTGTTTGACTGTGTTTTGATTTTCATTTGTTTCAATTTGCTTTGTAGAATGTATTTGACTTTCATTTTCTTCAAATAGCTTTGTTTGAATGTGTTTCACTTTCATTTGATTCAACTAGCTTTGTAGAATGTATTTGACATTCATTTAATTAAAATAGCTTTGTTTGAATGTGTTTGACTTTCATTTGATTCAATTAGCTTTGTTTGAATGTGTTTGACTTTCATTTGATTCAATTAGCTTTGTAGAATGTATTTGACTTTCATTTGATTCAAATAGCTATGTTTGAATCTGTTTGACTTTCAATTGATTCAATTAGCTTTGTAGAATGTATTTTACTGTCATTTGATTCAAATAGCTTTGTTTGAATGTGTTTGAATTTCTTTTTATTCAAATAGCTTTGTAGAATGTATTTGACTTTCATTTGATTCAAATAGCTTTGTTTGAATGTGATTGACTTTCATTTGATTAAATTAGCTTTGTAGAATGTATTTGACTTTCATTTGATTCAAATAGCTTTGATTGAATGTGTTTGACTTTCATTTGATTCAAATAGCTTTGTTTGAATATGTGTAAATTTCATTGGATTCAATTAGCTTTGTAGAATGTATATGACTTTTAATTCAATCAAATAGCTTTGTTTGAATGTGTTTAACTATCATTTGATTCAATTAGCTTTGTTGAATGTATTCGACTCTTATTTGATTTAATTTGCTTTGTTTGAATGTATTTGACTCTCATTTGATTCAAATAGCTTTGTAGAATGTATTTGACTTTCATTTGATGAAATAGCTATGTAGAATGTATTTGACTTTCATTTGATTCAAATAGCTTTGTTTGAATGTGTTTGACTTTCAATTGATTCAATTAGCTTTGTAGAATGTAATTTACTGTCATTTGATTCAAATAGCTTTGTTTTAATGTGTTTGAATTTCATTTAATTCAATTTGCTTTGTAGAATGCATTTCACTTTCATTTGATTTATATAGCTTTGTTTGAATGTGTTTGACTTTCATTTAAATTAAAAAGCTTTTTTTGAATGTGTTAGACTTTCATTTGATTTAAAAGACTTTGTTTGAATGTGTTTGACTTTCATTTGATTCAATTAGCTTTGTAGAGTGTATTTTACTTTTATTTTATTTACTTAGCTTTGTTTAATTTTATTTGACTCTCATTTGATTCAAACAACTTTGTTTGAATGTGTTTGACTTTCATTTGATTCAATTAGCTTCGTAGAATGTATTTGACTTTCATTTGATTCAAATAGCTTTATTTGAATGTGTTTGACTTTCATTTGATTCAATTAGCTTTGTAGAATGTATTTGACTTTCATTTGATTCGAAATCTTTGTTTGAATGTGTTTTGACTTTCATTTGATTCAATTAGCTTTGTTTGAATGTGTTTGACTTTAGTTTAATTCAATTAGCTTTGTAGAATGTATTAGACTTTTATTTGATTTAATTAGCTTTGTTTGAATGTATTTGACTCTCATTTGAATTAAATAGCTTTGTTTGAATGTGTTTGACTTTCATTTGATTCAATTAGCTTTGTAGAATGTATTTGACTTTCATTTGATTGAAATAGCTTTATTTGAATGTGTTTGACTTTCATTTGATTCAATTAGCTTTGTAGAATGTATTTGACTGTCATTTGATTCAAATAGCTTTGTTTGAATGTGTTTGAATTTCATTTATTTCAATTTGCTTTATTTCACTTTCATTTGATTTATATAGCTTTGTTTGAATGTGTTTGACTTTCATTTGATTCAATTAGCTTTGTAGAATGTATTTGACTTTCATTTGATTCAATTAGCTTTGTTTGAATGAGTTTGAATTTCATTTGATTCAATTAGATTTGTAGAATGTATTTGACTCTCATTTGATTCAATTAGTTTGGTAGAATGTATTTGACTCTCATTTGATTCAATTAGTTTTGTAGAATGTATTTGACTTTCATTTGATTCAAATAGCTTTATTTGAATGTGTTTGACTTTCATTTGATTCAATTAGCTTTGTAGAATGTATTTGACTTTCATTTGATTCAAAATCTTTGTTTGAATGTGTTTGACTTTCATTTGATTCAAATAGATTTGTTTGAATCTGTTTGACTTTCATTTGATTCAATTAGCTTTGTAGAATGTATTTGACTCTCATTTGATTCAAATAGCTTTGTTTGAATGTGTTTGACTTTAATTTAATTCAATTAGCTTTGTAGAATTTATTAGACTTTTATTTGATTTAATTAGCTTTGTTTTAATGTATTTGTCTCTCATTTGATTCAAATAGCTTTGTTTGAATGTGTTTTACTTTCATTTGATTAAATTAGCTTTGTAGAATGTAATTGACTTTCATTTGATTCAAAATCTTTGTTTGAATGTGTTTGACTTTCATTTGATTCAAATAGATTTGTTTGAATGTGTTTTGACTTTAATTTGATTCATTTACCTATGTAGAATGTATTTGACTTTCATTTGATTCAAATAGCTTTATTTGAATGTGTTTGACTTTCATTTGATTCAATTAGCTTTGTAGAATGTATTTGACTGTCATTTGATTCAAATAGCTTTGTTTGAATGTGTTTGAATTTCATTTAATTCAATTTGCTTTGTTGAATGCATTTGAATGTGTTTGAATTTATATCGCTTTGTTTAAATGTGTTTGACTATCATTTAAATTAAAAAGCTTTTTTTTGAATGTGTTTGACTTTCAGTTGATTTGAAAAGGCTTTGTTTGAATGTGTTTGAATTTCATTTGATGCAATTAGCTTTGTAGAATGTATTTTACTTTTATTTGATTTAATTAGCTTTGTTTGAATTTATTTGAGTCCCATTTGATTCAAATAGCTTTGTTTGAATGTGTTTGACTTTCATTTGATTCAATTAGCTTTGTAGAATGTATTTTACTTTTATTTGATTTAATTAGCTTTGTTTGAATTTATTTGACTCTCTTTGATTCAAATAGCTTTGTTTAAATGTGTTTGACTTTCATTTGATTCAATTAGCTTTGTAGAATGTATTTGACTTTCATTTGATTCAAATAGCTTTATTTGAATGTGTTTGACTTTCATTTGATTCAATTAGCTTTGTAGAATGTATTTGACTTTCATTTGATTTAAAATCTTTGTTTGAATGTGTTTGACTTTCATTTGATTCAAATAGACTTTGTTTGAATGTGTTTGACTTTCATTTGATTCAATTAGCTTTGTAGAATGTATTTGACTTTCATTTGATTCAAATAGCTTTGTTTGAATGTGTTTGACTTTCATTTGATTCAATTAGCTTTGTAGAATGTATTTGATTGTCATTTGATTCAAATAGCTTTGTTTTGAATGTGTTTTGAATTTCATTTTAATTCAATTCGCTTTGTAGAATGCATTTCACTTTCATTTGATTTATATAGCTTTGTTTGAATGTGTTTGACTTTCATTTAAATTAAAAAGCTTTTTTTGAATGTGTTTGACTTTCAGTTGATTTAAAAGGCTTTGTTTGAATGTGTTTGACTTTCATTTGATGCAATTAGCTTTGTAGAATGTATTTTACTTTTATTTGATTTAATTAGCTTTGTTTGAATTTATTTTTCTCTCATTTGATTCAAATAGCTTTGTTTGAATGTGTTTGACTTTCATTTAATTCAATTAGCTTTGTAGAATGTATTTGACTTTCATTTGATTTAAATAGCTTTATTTGAATGTGTTTGACTTTCATTTGATTCAATTAGCTTTGTAGAATGTATTTGACTTTCATTTATTTAAATGCTTTGTTTGAATGTGTTTGACTTTCATTTGATTCAAATAGCTTTTTTTGAATGTGTTTGACTTTCATTGATTCAAATTAGCTTTGTAGAATGTATTTGACTTTCATTTGATTCAAATTAGCTTTGTTTGAATGTAGTTTGACTTTCATTTGATTCAATTAGCTTTGTATAATGCATTTACTTTCATTTGATTTAAATAGCTTTGTTTCAATGCGTTTGACTTTCATTTGATTCAAATAGCTTTATTTGAATGTGTTTGACTTTCATTTGATTACAAATTAGCTTTGTTGAATATATTTGACATTCATTTAATTAAATTAGCTTTGTTTGAATGTGTTTGACTTTCATTTGATTCAAATAGCTTTTTTTGAATTAGTTTGACTTTCATTTGATTCAATTAGCTTTGTAGAATGTATTTGACTCTCATTTGATTCAAATAGCTTTGTTTGAATGCGTTTAACTTTCATTTGATTCAATTAGCTTTGTAGAATGCATTTCACTTTCATTTGATTTAAATACTTTGTTCAATGCGTTTACTTTTGATTTAAATGTGTTTTGACTTTCATTTGATACAATTAGCTTTGTTGAACGTATTTGGCATTCATTTGATTAAAATAGCTTTGTTTGAATGTGTTTGACTTTCATTTGATTCAATTTGCTTTGTTTGAATGTGTTTGACTTTCATTTAATTCTATTAGCTTTGTTGAATGTATTTGACTTTCATTTGATCAATTAGCTTTGTTTGAATGTGTTTGACTTTCATTTTATTCAATTAGCTTTGTAGAATGTATTTGACTTTTATTTGATTTAATTAGCTTTGTTTGAATGTTTTTTACTCTCATTTAATTGAAATAGTTTTGTTTGAATGTGTTTAACTTTTATTTGATTCAATTAGCTTTGTAGAACGTATTTGACTTTCATTTGATTCAAATAGCTTTGTTTGAATGTGTTTGACTTTCATTTGATCCAATTAGCTTAGTAGAATGTATTTGACTTTCATTTTATTCAAATAGCTTTGTTTGAATATTTTTGACTTTCATTTGATTCAATTAGCTTTGTAGAATGTATTTGACTTTTATTTGATTTAATTAGCTTTGTTTGAACATGTTTGACTCTCATTTGATTCAAATAGCTTTGTTTGAATGTGTTTGAGTTTCATTTGATTCAATTAACTTTGTAGAATGTATTTGACTTTCATTTGATTCAAATAGCTTTGTTTGAATGTGATTGAATTTCATTTGATTCAATTTGCTTTGTAGAATGCATTTCACTTTCATTTGATTTATATAGCTTTGTTTGAATGTGTTTGACTATCATTTAAATTAAAACTTTTTTTGAATGTGTTTGACTTTCAATTGATTTAAAAGGCTTTGTTTGAATGTGTTTGACTTTAATTTGATGCAATTAGCTTTTTAGAATGTATTTTACTTTTATTTGATTTAATTAGCTTTGTTTGAATGTGTTTGACTTTCATTTGATTCAATTAGCTTTGTAGAATGTATTTGACTTTCATTTGATTCAAATAGCTTTATTTGAATGTGTTTGACTTTCATTTGATTCAAATAGCTTTGTAGAATGTATTTGACATTCATTTAATTAAAATAGCTTTGTTTGAATGTGTTTGACTTTCATTTGATTCAAATAGCTTTATTTGAATATGTTTGACTTTCATTTGATTCAATTAGCTTTGTAGAATGTATTTGACTTTCATTTGATTCAATTAGCTTTGTTTGAATGAGTTTGACTTTCATTTGATTATATTAGCTTTGTAGAATGTATTTGACTTTCATTGATTCAAATAGCTTTGTTTGAATGCGTTTAACTTTCATTTGATTCAATTAGCTTTGTAGAATGCATTTCACTTTCATTTGATTTAAATAACTTTGTTTTAATGCGTTTGACTTTCATTTGATTCAAATAGCTTTATTTTAATGTGTTTGACTTTGATTTGATACAATTAGCTTTGTTGAACATATTTGACATTCATTTGATTAAAATAGCTTTGTTTGAATGTGTTTGACTTTCATTTGATTCTATTAGCTTTATTGAATGTATTTGACTTTCATTTGATTCAATTAACTTTATTTAAATGTGTTTGACTTTCATTTGATTCAATTAGCTTTGTAGAATGTATTTGACATTTATTTGATTTAATTAGCTTTGTTTGAATGTTTTTTACTCTCATTTAATTCAAATAGCTTTGTTTGAATGTGTTTCACTTTTATTTGATTCAATTAGCTTTGTAGAACGTATTTGACTTTCATTTGATTCAAATAGCTTTGTTTGAATGTGTTTGACTTTCCTTTGATCCAATTAGCTTAGTAGAATGTATTTGACTTTCATTTGATTCAAATAGCTTTGTTTGAATGTTTTTTACTTTCATTTGATTCAATTAACTTTGTAGAATGTATTTGACTTTTATTTGATTTATTTAGCTTTGTTTGAACATGTTTGACTCTCATTTGATTCAAATAGCTTTGTTTGAATGTGTTTGAGTTTCATTTGATTCAATTAGCTTTGTAGAATGTATTTGACTTTCATTTGATTCAAATAGCATTGTTTGAATGTGATTGAATTTCATTTGATTCAATTTGCTTTGTTTGAATGTTTTTCACTTTCATTTGATTTATATTGCTTTGTTTGAATGTGTTTGACTTTCATTTAAATTAAAAAGCTTTTTTTGAATGTGTTTGACTTTCAGTTGATTTAAAAGGCTTTGTTTGAATGTGTTTGACTTTAATTTGATGCAATTAGCTTTGTAGAATGTATTTTACTTTTATTTGATTTAATTAGCTTTGTTTGAATTTATTTGACACTCATTTGATTCAAATAGCTTTGTTTGAATGTGTTTGACTTTCATTTGATCCAATTAGCTTAGTAGAATGTATTTGACTTTCATTTGATTCAAATAACTTTGTTTGAATGTTTTTGACTTTCATTTGATTCATTTAGCTTTGTAGAACGTATTTGACTTTTATTTGATTTAATTAGCTTTGTTTGAACATGTTTGACTCTCATTTGATTCAAATAGCTTTGTTTGAATGTGTTTGAGTTTCATTTTATTCAATTAGCTTTGTAGAATGTATTTGACTTTCATTTGATTCAAATAGCTTTGTTTGAATGTGATTGAATTTCATTTGATTCAATTTGCTTTGTAGATTGCATTTCACTTTCATTTGATTTATATAGCTTTGTTTGAATGTGTTTGACTATCATTTAAATTAAAACTTTTTTTAAATGTGTTTGACTTTCAGTTGATTTAAAAGGCTTTGTTTGAATGTGTTTGACTTTAATTTGATGCAATTAGCTTTGTAGAATGTATTTTACTTTTATTTGATTTAATTAGCTTTGTTTGAATTTATTTGACACTCATTTGATTCAAATAGCTTTGTTTGAATGTGTTTGACTTTCATTTGATCCAATTAGCTTAGTAGAATGTATTTGACTTTCATTTGATTCAAATAACTTTGTTTGAATGTTTTTGACTTTCATTTGATTCATTTAGCTTTGTAGAACGTATTTGACTTTTATTTGATTTAATTAGCTTTGTTTGAACATGTTTGACTCTCATTTGATTCAAATAGCTTTGTTTGAATGTGTTTGAGTTTCATTTTATTCAATTAGCTTTGTAGAATTTATTTGACTTTCATTTGATTCAAATAGCTTTGTTTGAATGTGATTGAATTTCATTTGATTCAATTTGCTTTGTAGATTGCATTTCACTTTCATTTGATTTATATAGCTTTGTTTGAATGTGTTTGACTATCATTTAAATTAAAACTTTTTTTAAATGTGTTTGACTTTCAGTTGATTTAAAAGGCTTTGTTTGAATGTGTTTGACTTTAATTTGATGCAATTAGCTTTGTAGAATGTATTTTACTTTTATTTGATTTAATTAGCTTTGTTTGAATTTATTTGACACTCATTTGATTCAAATAGCTTTGTTTGAATGTGTTTGACTTTCATTTGATCCAATTAGCTTAGTAGAATGTATTTGACTTTCATTTGATTCAAATAACTTTGTTTGAATGTTTTTGACTTTCATTTGATTCATTTAGCTTTGTAGAACGTATTTGACTTTTATTTGATTTAATTAGCTTTGTTTGAACATGTTTGACTCTCATTTGATTCAAATAGCTTTGTTTGAATGTGTTTGAGTTTCATTTTATTCAATTAGCTTTGTAGAATTTATTTGACTTTCATTTGATTCAAATAGCTTTGTTTGAATGTGATTGAATTTCATTTGATTCAATTTGCTTTGTAGATTGCATTTCACTTTCATTTGATTTATATAGCTTTGTTTGAATGTGTTTGACTATCATTTAAATTAAAACTTTTTTTAAATGTGTTTGACTTTCAGTTGATTTAAAAGGCTTTGTTTGAATGTGTTTGACTTTAATTTGATGCAATTAGCTTTGTAGAATGTATTTTACTTATATTAGATTTAATTAGCTTTGTTTGAATTTATTTAACTCTCATTTGATTCAAATAGCTTTGTTTGAATGTGTTTGACTTTCATTTGATTCAATTAGCTTTGTAGAATGTATTTGACTTTCATTTGATTCAAATAACTTTATTTGAATGTGTTTGATTTTCATTTGATTCAAATAGCTTTGTAGAATGTATTTGACATTCATTTAATTAAAATAGCTTTGTTTGAATGTGTTTGACTTTCATTTGATTCAAATAGCTTTATTTGAATGAGTTTGACTTTCATTTGATTCAATTAGCTTTGTAGAATGCATTTGACTCTCATTTGATTCAAATAGCTTTGTTTGAATGCGTTTAACTTTCATTTGATTCAATTAGCTTTGTAGAATGCATTTCACTTTCATTTGATTTAAATAACTTTGTTTCAATGCGTTTGACTTTCATTTGATTCAAATAGCTTTATTTTAATGTGTTTGACTTTCATTTGATACAATTAGCTTTGTTGAACGTATTTGACATTCATTTGATTAAAATAGCTTTGTTTGAATGTGTTTGACTTTCATTTGATTCAATTTGCTTTGTTTGAATGTGTTTGACTTTCATTTGATTCTATTAGCTTTGTTGAATGTATTTGACTTTCATTTGAATCAATTAGCTTTGTTTGAATGTGTTTGACTTTCATTTTATTCAATTAGCTTTGTAGAATGTATTTGACTTTTATTTGATTTAATTAGCTTTGTTTGAATGTTTTTTACTCTCATTTAATTCAAATAACTTTGTTTGAATGTGTTTAACTTTTATTTGATTCAATTAGCTTTGTACAACGTATTAGACTTTCATTTGATTCAAATAGCTTTGTTTGAATGTGTTTGACTTTCTTTTGATCCAATTAGCTTAGTAGAATGTATTTGACTTTCATTTGATTCAAATAGCTTTGTTTGAATGTTTTTGACTTTCATTTGATTCATTTAGCTTTGTAGAACGTATTTGACTTTTATTTGATTTAATTAGCTTTGTTTGAACATGTTTGACTCTCATTTGATTCAAATAGCTTTGTTTGAATGTGTTTGAGTTTCATTTGATTCAATTAGCTTTGTAGAATGTATTTGACATTCATTTGATTCAAATAGCTTTGTTTGAATGTGATTGAATTTCATTTGATTCAATTTGCTTTGTAGATTGCATTTCACTTTCATTTGATTTATAAAGCTTTGTTTGAATGTGTTTGACTTTCATTTAAATTAAAAAGCTTTTTTTGAATGTGTTTGACTTTTATTTGATTTATAAGGCTTTGTTTGAATGTGTTTGACTTTCATTTGATTCAATTAGCTTTGTAGAATGTATTTAACTTTCATTTGATTCAAATAGCTTTATTTGAATGTGTTTGACTTTCATTTGATTCAATTAGCTTTGTAGAATGTATTTGACTTTCATTTGATTCAAAATCTTTGTTTGAATGTGCTTGACTTTCATTTGATTCAAATAGCTTTGTTTGAATGTGTTTGACTTTCATTTGATTCAATTAGCTTTGTAGAATGTATTTGACTTTCATTTGATTCAAATAGCTTTGTTTGAATGTGTTTGACTTTCATTTGATTCAATTAGCTTTGTAGAATGTATTAGACTGTCATTTGATTAAAATAGCTTTGTTTGAATGTGTTTGAATTTCATTTGATTCAATTTGCTTTGTAGAATGCATTTCACCTTCATTTGATTTATATAGCTTTGTTTGAATGTGTTTGTCTATCATTTAAATTAAAAAGCTTTTTTTGAATGTGTTTAACTTTCATTTGATTTAAAAGGCTTTGTTTGAATGTGTTTGACTTTCATTTGATGCAATTAGCTTTGTAGAATGTATTTTACTTTTATTTGATTTAATTAGCTTTGTTTGAATTTATTTGACTCTCATTTGATTCAAATAGCTTTGTTTGAATGTGTTTGACTTTCAATTGATTCAATTAGCGTTGTAGAATGTATTTGACTTTCATTTGATTCAAATAGCTTTATTTGAATGTGTTTGACTTTCATTTGATTCAAATAGCTTTGTAGCATGTATTTGACATTCATTTAATTAAAATAGCTTTCTTTGAATGTGTTTGACTTTCATTTGATTCAAATAGCTTTATTTGAATGAGTTTGACTTTCATTTGATTCAATTAGCTTTGTAGAATGCATTTGACTCTCATTTGATTCAAATAGCTTTGTTTGAATGCGTTTAACTTTCATTTGATTCAATTAGCTTTGTAGAATGCATTTCACTTTCATTTGATTTAAATAACTTTGTTTCAATGCGTTTGACTTTCATTTGATTCAAATAGCTTTATTTTAATGTGTTTGACTTTCATTTGATACAATTAGCTTTGTTGAACGTATTTGACATTCATTTGATTAAAATAGCTTTGTTTGAATGTGTTTGACTTTCATTTGATTCAATTTGCTTTGTTTGAATGTGTTTGACTTTCATTTGATTCTATTAGCTTTGTTGAATGTATTTGACTTTCATTTGAATCAATTAGCTTTGTTTGAATGTGTTTGACTTTCATTTTATTCAATTAGCTTTGTAGAATGTATTTGACTTTTATTTGATTTAATTAGCTTTGTTTGAATGTTTTTTACTCTCATTTAATTCAAATAACTTTGTTTGAATGTGTTTAACTTTTATTTGATTCAATTAGCTTTGTACAACGTATTAGACTTTCATTTGATTCAAATAGCTTTGTTTGAATGTGTTTGACTTTCTTTTGATCCAATTAGCTTAGTAGAATGTATTTGACTTTCATTTGATTCAAATAGCTTTGTTTGAATGTTTTTGACTTTCATTTGATTCATTTAGCTTTGTAGAACGTATTTGACTTTTATTTGATTTAATTAGCTTTGTTTGAACATGTTTGACTCTCATTTGATTCAAATAGCTTTGTTTGAATGTGTTTGAGTTTCATTTGATTCAATTAGCTTTGTAGAATGTATTTGACATTCATTTGATTCAAATAGCTTTGTTTGAATGTGATTGAATTTCATTTGATTCAATTTGCTTTGTAGATTGCATTTCACTTTCATTTGATTTATAAAGCTTTGTTTGAATGTGTTTGACTTTCATTTAAATTAAAAAGCTTTTTTTGAATGTGTTTGACTTTTATTTGATTTATAAGGCTTTGTTTGAATGTGTTTGACTTTCATTTGATTCAATTAGCTTTGTAGAATGTATTTAACTTTCATTTGATTCAAATAGCTTTATTTGAATGTGTTTGACTTTCATTTGATTCAATTAGCTTTGTAGAATGTATTTGACTTTCATTTGATTCAAAATCTTTGTTTGAATGTGCTTGACTTTCATTTGATTCAAATAGCTTTGTTTGAATGTGTTTGACTTTCATTTGATTCAATTAGCTTTGTAGAATGTATTTCACTCTCATTTGATTCAAATAGCTTTGATTGAATGCGTTTAACATTCATTTGATTCAATAAGCTTTGTAGAATGCATTTCACTTTCATTTGATTTAAATAACTTTGTTTCAATGCGTTTGACTTTCATTTGATTCAAATAGCTTTATTTGAATGTGTTTGACTTTCATTTGATACAATTAGCTTTGTTGAACGTATTTGACATTCATTTGATTAAAATAGCTTTGTTTGAATGTGTTTGACTTTCATTTGATTCAATTTGCTTTGTTTGAATGTGTTTGACTTTCATTTGATTCTATTAGCTTTGTTAAATGTATTTGACTTTCATTTGAATCAATTAGCTTTGTTTGAATGTGTTTTACTTTCATTTTATTCAATTAGCTTTGTAGAATGTATTTGACTTTTATTTGATTTAATTAGCTTTGTTTGAATGTTTTTTACTCTCATTTAATTCAACTAGTTTTGTTTGAATGTGTTTAACTTTTATTTGATTCAATTAGCTTTGTAGAACGTATTTGACTTTCATTTGATTCAAATAGCTTTGTTTGAATGTGTTTGACTTTCATTTGATCCAATTAGCTTAGTAGAATGTATTTGACTTTCATTTGATTCAAATAGCTTTGTTTGAATGTTTTTTACTTTCATTTGATTCAATTAGCTTTGTAGAATGTATTTGACTTTTATTTGATTTAATTAGCTTTGTTTGAACATGTTTGACTCTCATTTGATTCAAATAGCTTTGTTTGAATGTGTTTGAGTTTCATTGATTCAATTAGCTTTGTAGAATGTATTTGACTTTCATTTGATTCAAATAGCTTTGTTTGAATGTGATTGAATTTCATTTGATTCAATTTGCTTTGTAGAATGCATTTCACTTTCATTTGATTTATATAGCTTTGTTTGAATGTGTTTGACTATCATTTAAATTAAAAAGCTTTTTTTGAATGTGTTTGACTTTCAGTTGGTTTAAAAGGCTTTGTTTGAATGTGTTTGACTTTCATTTGATGCAATTAGCTTTGTAGAATGTATTTTACTTTTATTTGATTTAATTAGCTTTGTTTGAATTTATTTAACTCTCATTTGATTCAAATAGCTTTGTTTGAATGTGTTTGACTTTCATTTGATTCAATTAGCTTTGTAGAATGTATTTGACTTTCATTTGATTCAAATAGCTTTATTTGAATGTGTTTAACTGTCATTTGATTCAATTAGCTTTGTAGAATGTATTTGACATTCATTTAATTAAAATAGCTTTATTTGAATGTGTTTGACTTTCATTTGATTCAAATAGCTTTATTTGAATGTGTTTGACTTTCATTTGATTCAATTAGCTTTGTAGAATGTATTTGACTTTCATTTGATTCAATTAGCTTTGTTTGAATGAGTTTGACTTTAATTTGATTCAATTAGCTTTGTAGAATGTATTTGACTTTCATTGATTCAAATAGCTTTGTTTGAATGCGTTTAACTTTCATTTGATTCAATTTGCTTTGTAAAATGCATTTCACTTTCATTTGATTTAAATAACTTTGTTTTAATGCGTTTGACTTTCATTTGATTCAAATAGCTTTATTTTAATGTGTTTGACTTTCATTTGATACAATTAGCTTTGTAGAATGTATTTGACTTTCATTTGATTCAAATAGCTTTGTTTGAATGTGATTGAATTTCATTTGATTCAATTTGCTTTGTAGAATGCATTTCACTTTCATTTGATTTATATAGCTTTGTTTGAATGTGTTTGACTATCATTTAAATTAAAAAGCTTTTTTTGAATGTGTTTGACTTTCAGTTGGTTTAAAAGGCTTTGTTTGAATGTGTTTGACTTTCATTTGATGCAATTAGCTTTGTAGAATGTATTTTACTTTTATTTGATTTAATTAGCTTTGTTTGAATTTATTTAACTCTCATTTGATTCAAATAGCTTTGTTTGAATGTGTTTGACTTTCATTTGATTCAATTAGCTTTGTAGAATGTATTTGACTTTCATTTGATTCAAATAGCTTTATTTGAATGTGTTTGACTTTCATTTGATTCAATTAGCTTTGTAGAATGTATTTGACATTCATTTAATTAAAATAGCTTTATTTGAATGTGTTTGACTTTCATTTGATTCAAATAGCTTTATTTGAATGTGTTTGACTTTCATTTGATTCAATTAGCTTTGTAGAATGTATTTGACTTTCATTTGATTCAATTAGCTTTGTTTGAATGAGTTTGACTTTCATTTGATTCAATTAGCTTTGTAGAATGTATTTGACTTTCATTGATTCAAATAGCTTTGTTTGAATGCGTTTAACTTTCATTTGATTCAATTTGCTTTGTAAAATGCATTTCACTTTCATTTGATTTAAATAACTTTGTTTTAATGCGTTTGACTTTCATTTGATTCAAATAGCTTTATTTTAATGTGTTTGACTTTCATTTGATACAATTAGCTTTGTTGAACATATTTGACATTCATTTGATTAAAATAGCTTTGTTTGAATGTGTTTGACTTTCATTTGATTCTATTAGCTTTATTGAATGTATTTGACTTTCATTTGATTCAATTAGCTATATTTGAATGTGTTTGACTTTCATTTGATTCAATTAGCTTTGTAGAATGTATTTGACTTTTATTTGATTTAATTAGCTTTGTTGGAATGTTTTTGACTCTCATTTAATTCAAATAGCTTTGTTTGAATGTGTTTAACTTTTATTTGATTCAATTAGCTTTGTAGAACGTATTAGACTTTCATTTGATTCAAATAGCTTTGTTTGAATGTGTTTGACTTTCATTTGATCCAATTAGCTTAGTAGAATGTATTTGACTTTCATTTGATTCAAATAGCTTTGTTTGAATGTTTTTTATTTTCATTTGATTCAATTAACTTTGTAGAATGTATTTGACTTTTAATTGATTTAATTATCTTTGTTTGAATGTTTTTTACTCTCATTTAATTCAAATAGCTTTGTTTGAATGTGTTTCACTTTTATTTGATTCAATTAGCTTTGTAGAACGTATTTGACTTTCATTTGATTCAAATAGCTTTGTTTGAATGTGTTTGACTTTCATTTGATCCAATTAGCTTAGTAGAATGTATTTGACTATCATTTGATTCAAATAACTTTGTTTGAATGTTTTTGACTTTCATTTGATTCATTTAGCTTTGTAGAACGTATTTGACTTTTATTTGATTTAATTAGCTTTGTTTGAACATGTTTGACTCTCATTTGATTCAAATAGCTTTGTTTGAATGTGTTTGAGTTTCATTTGATTCAATTTGCTTTGTAGAATGTATTTGACATTCATTTGATTCAAATAGCTTTGTTTGAATGTGATTGAATTTCATTTGATTCAATTTGCTTTGTAGATTGCATTTCACTTTCATTAGATTTATAAAGCTTTGTTTGAATGTGTTTGACTTTCATTTAAATTAAAAAGCTTTTTTTGAATGTGTTTGACTTTTATTTGATTTATAAGGCTTTGTTTGAATGTGTTTGACTTTCATTTGATTCAATTAGCTTTGTAGAATGTATTTAACTTTCATTTGATTCAAATAGCTTTATTTGAATGTGTTTGACTTTCATTTGATTCAATTAGCTTTGTAGAATGTATTTGACTTTCATTTGATTCAAAATCTTTGTTTGAATGTGCTTGACTTTCATTTGATTCAAATAGCTTTGTTTGAATGTGTTTGACTTTCATTTGATTCAATTACCTTTGTAGAATGTATTTGACTTTCATTTGATTCAAATAGCTTTGTTTGAATGTGTTTGACTTTTATTTGATTCAATTAGCTTTGTAGAATGTATTAGACTGTCATTTGATTCAAATAGCTTTGTTTGAATGTGTTTGAATTTCATTTAATTCAATTTGCTTTGTAGAATGCATTTCACCTTCATTTGATTTATATAGCTTTGTTTGAATGTGTTTGTCTATCATTTAAATTAAAAAGCTTTTTTTGAATGTGTTTGACTTTCATTTGATTTAAAAGGCTTTGTTTGAATGTGTTTGACTTTCATTTGATGCAATTAGCTTTGTAGAATGTATTTTACTTTTATTTGATTTAATTAGCTTTGTTTGAATTTATTTGACTCTCATTTGATTCAAATAGCTTTGTTTGAATGTGTTTGACTTTCATTTGATTCAATTAGCTTTGTAGAATGTATTTGACTTTCATTTGATTCAAATAGCTTTATTTGAATGTGTTTGACTTTCATTTGATTCAATTAGCTTTGTAGAATATATTTGACATTCATTTAATTAAAATAGCTTTATTTGAATGTGTTTGACTTTCATTTGATTCAAATAGCTTTATTTGAATGTGTTTGACTTTCATTTGATTCAATTAGCTTTGTAGAATGTATTTGACTTTCATTTGATTCAATTAGCTTTGTTTGAATGAGTTTGACTTTCATTTGATTCAATTAGCTTTGTAGAATGTATTTGACTTTCATTGATTCAAATAGCTCTTTTTGAATGCGTTTAACTTTCATTTGATTCAATTTGCTTTGTAAAATGCATTTCACTTTCATTTGATTTAAATAACTTTGTTTTAATGCGTTTGACTTTCATTTGATTCAAATAGCTTTATTTTAATGTGTTTGACTTTCATTTGATACAATTAGCTTTGTTGAACATATTTGACATTCATTTGATTAAAATAGCTTTGTTAGAATGTGTTTGACTTTCATTTGATTCTATTAGCTTTATTGAATGTATTTGACTTTCATTTGATTCAATTAGCTTTATTTGAATGTGTTTGACTTTCATTTGATTCAATTAGCTTTGTAGAATGTATTTGACTTTTATTTGATTTAATTAGCTTTGTTGGAATGTTTTTGACTCTCATTTAATTCAAATAGCTTTGTTTGAATGTGTTTAACTTTTATTTGATTCAATTAGCTTTGTAGAACGTATTAGACTTTCATTTGATTCAAATAGCTTTGTTTGAATGTGTTTGACTTTCATTTGATCCAATTAGCTTAGTAGAATGTATTTGACTTTCATTTGATTCAAATAGCTTTGTTTGAATGTTTTTGACTTTCATTTGATTCAATTAACTTTGTAGAATGTATTTGACTTTTAATTGATTTAATTAGCTTTGTTTGAATGTTTTTTACTCTCATTTAATTCAAATAGCTTTGTTTGAATGTGTTTCACTTTTATTTGATTCAATTAGCTTTGTAGAACGTATTTGACTTTCATTTGATTCAAATAGCTTTGTTTGAATGTGTTTGACTTTCATTTGATCCAATTAGCTTAGTAGAATGTATTTGACTTTCATTTGATTCAAATAACTTTGTTTGAATGTTTTTGACTTTCATTTGATTCATTTAGCTTTGTAGAACGTATTTGACTTTTATTTGATTTAATTAGCTTTGTTTGAACATGTTTGACTCTCATTTGATTCAAATAGCTTTGTTTGAATGTGTTTGAGTTTCATTTGATTCAATTAGCTTTGTAGAATGTATTTGACATTCATTTGATTCAAATAGCTTTGTTTGAATGTGATTGAATTTCATTTGATTCAATTTGCTTTGTAGATTGCATTTCACTTTCATTTGATTTATAAAGCTTTGTTTGAATGTGTTTGACTTTCATTTAAATTAAAAAGCTTTTTTTGAATGTGTTTGACTTTTATTTGATTTATAAGGCTTTGTTTGAATGTGTTTGACTTTCATTTGATTCAATTAGCTTTGTAGAATGTATTTAACTTTCATTTGATTCAAATAGCTTTATTTGAATGTGTTTGACTTTCATTTGATTCAATTAGCTTTGTAGAATGTATTTGACTTTCATTTGATTCAAAATCTTTGTTTGAATGTGCTTGACTTTCATTTGATTCAAATAGCTTTGTTTGAATGTGTTTGACTTTCATTTGATTCAATTAGCTTTGTAGAATGTATTTGACTTTCATTTGATTCAAATAGCTTTGTTTGAATGTGTTTGACTTTTATTTGATTCAATTAGCTTTGTAGAATGTATTAGACTGTCATTTGATTCAAATAGCTTTGTTTGAATGTGTTTGGATTTCATTTGATTCAATTTGCTTTGTAGAATGCATTTCACCTTCATTTGATTTATATAGCTTTGTTTGAATGTGTTTGTCTATCATTTAAATTAAAAAGCTTTTTTTGAATGTGTTTGACTTTCATTTGATTTAAAAGGCTTTGTTTGAATGTGTTTGACTTTCATTTGATGCAATTAGCTTTGTAGAATGTATTTTACTTTTATTTGATTTAATTAGCTTTGTTTGAATTTATTTGACTCTCATTTGATTCAAATAGCTTTGTTTGAATGTGTTTGACTTTCATTTGATTCAATTAGCTTTGTAGAATGTATTTGACTTTCATTTGATTCAAATAGCTTTATTTGAATGTGTTTTACTTTCATTTGATTCAAATAGCTTTGTAGAATGTATTTGACATTCATTTAATTAAAATAGCTTTGTTTGAATGTGTTTGACTTTCATTTGATTCAAATAGCTTTATTTGAATGAGTTTGATTTTCATTTGATTCAATTAGCTTTGTAGAATGTATTTCACTCTCATTTGATTCAAATAGCTTTGTTTGAATGCGTTTAACTTTCATTTGATTCAATTAGCTTTGTAGAATGCATTTCACTTTCATTTGATTTAAATAACTTTGTTTCAATGCTATTTGAATGTGTTTGACTTTCATTTGATACAATTAGCTTTGTTGATGGTATTTGACATTCATTTGATTAAAATAGCTTTGTTTGAATGTGTTTGACTTTCATTTGATTCAATTTGCTTTGTTTGAATGTGTTTGACTTTCATTTGATTCTATTAGCTTTGTTAAATGTATTTGACTTTCATTTGAATCAATTAGCTTTGGTTGAATGTGTTTGACTTTCATTTTATTCAATTAGCTTTGTAGAATGTATTTGACTTTTATTTGATTTAATTAGCTTAGTTTGAACATGTTTGACTCTCATTTGATTCAAATAGCTTTGTTTGAATGTGTTTGAGTTTCATTTGATTCAATTAGCTTTGTAGAATGTATTTGACTTTCATTTGATTCAAATAGCTTTGTTTGAATGTGTTTGACTTTCATTTGATTCAATTAGCTTTGTAGAATGTATTTGACTTTTATTTGATTTAATTAGCTTTGTTTGAACATGTTTGACTCTCATTTGATTCAAATAGCTTTGTTTGAATGTGTTTGAGTTTCATTTGATTCAATTAGCTTTGTAGAATGTATTTGACTTTCATTTGATTCAAATAGCTTTGTTTGAATGTGATTGAATTTCATTTGATTCAATTTGCTTTGTAGAATGCATTTCACTTTCATTTGATTTATATAGCTTTGTTTGAATGTGTTTGACTATCATTGAAATGAAAAAGCTTTTTTTGAATGTGTATGACTTTCAGTTGGTTTAAAAGGCTTTGTTTGAATGTGTTTGACTTTCATTTGATGCAATTAGCTTTGTAGAATGTATTTTACTTTTATTTGATTTTATTAGCTTTGTTTGAATTTATTTGACTCTCATTTGATTCAAATAGCTTTGTTTGAATGTGTTTGACTTTCATTTGATTCAATTAGCTTTGTAGAATGTATTTGACTTTCATTTGATTCAAATAGCTTTATTTGAATGTGTTTGACTTTCATTTGATTCAATTAGCTTTGTAGAATGTATTTGACATTCATTTAATTAAAATAGCTTTATTTGAATGTGTTTGACTTTCATTTGATTCAAATACCTTTATTTGAATGTGTTTGACTTTCATTTGATTCAATTAGCTTTGTAGAATGTATTTGACTTTCATTTGATTCAATTAGCTTTGTTTGAATGAGTTTGACTTTCATTTGATTCAATTAGCTTTGTAGAATGTATTTGACTTTCATTGATTCAAATAGCTTTGTTTGAATGCGTTTAACTTTAATTTGATTCAATTTGCTTTGTAAAATGCATTTCACTTTCATTTGATTTAAATAACTTTGTTTTAATGCGTTTGACTTTCATTTGATTCAAATAGCTTTATTTTAATGTGTTTGACTTTCATTTGATACAATTAGCTTTGTTGAACATATTTGACATTCATTAGATTAAAATAGCTTTGTTTGAATGTGTTTGACTTTCATTTGATTCTATTAGCTTTATTGAATGTATTTGACTTTCATTTGATTCAATTAGCTTTATTTGAATGTGTTTGACTTTCATTTGATTCAATTAGCTTTGTAGAATGTATTTGACTTTTATTTGATTTAATTAGCTTTGTTGGAATGTTTTTGACTCTCATTTAATTCAAATAGCTTTGTTTGAATGTGTTTCACTTTTATTTGATTCAATTAGCTTTGTAGAACGTATTTGACTTTCATTTGATTCAAATAACTTTGTTTGAATGTGTTTGTCTTTCCTTTGATCCAATTAGCTTAGTAGAATGTATTTGACTTTCATTTGATTCAAATAGCTTTGTTTGAATGTGATTGAATTTCATTTGATTCAATTTGCTTTGTTTGAATGTTTTTCACTTTCATTTGATTTATATAACTTTGTTTGAATGTGTTTGACTTTCATTTAAATTAAAAAGCTTTTTTTGAATGTGTTTGACTTTTATTTGATTTAAAAGGCTTTGTTTGAATGTGTTTGACTTTCATTTGATTCAATTAGCTTTGTAGAATGTATTTTGCTTTTATTTGATTTAATTAGCTTTGTTTGATCTTATTTGACTCTCCTTTGATTCAAATAGCTTTGTTTTAATGTGTTTGACTTTCATTTGATTCAATTAGCTTTGTAGAATGTATTTGACTTTCATTTGATTAAAATAGCTTTATTTGAATGTGTTTGACTTTCATTTGATTCAATTAGCTTTGTAGAATGTATTTGACTTTCATTTGATTTAAAATCTTTGTTTGAGTGTGTTTGACTTTCATTTGATTCAAATAGCTTTGTTTGAATGTGTTTGACTTTCATTTGATTCAATTAGCTTTGTAGAATGTATTTGACTTTCATTTGAGTCAAATAATTTTGTTTGACTGTGTTTGACTTTCATTTGTTTCAATTTGCTTTGTAGAATGTATTTGACTTTCATTTTCTTCAAATAGCTTTGTTTGAATGTGTTTCACTTTCATTTGATTCAATTAGCTTTGTAGAATGTATTTGACATTCATTTAATTAAAATAGCTTTGTTTGAATGTGTTTGACTTTCATTTGCTTCAATTAGCTTTGTTTGAATGTGTTTGACTATCATTTGATTCAATTAGCTTTGTAGAATGTATTTGACTTTCATTTGATTTAAATAGCTTTGTTTGAATGTGTTTGACTTTCAATTGATTCAATTAGCTTTGTAGAATGTATTTTACTGTCATTTGATTCAAATAGCTTTGTTTGAATGTAATTAGGGGATTTTGCTCCTCCTAATCGGAATGCGCCACGTGGGCCAATCAGGTCCTGCCAAGTGTCCCCCGGTTGGAACTGTCAGGGCTTGCCACGTGGCACACGCTTATTCGTCCACCTTGGACCTGTTATGTCATGACACCTGGCATACTCTATGCCTAATGGAGAAACCGGCCACCCAGGCCCAACTTCCGAGGGAAGCCCAATCAGCCCTAGGTTAACCTAAACCTAGGATTGGCACGTTTCCCAAGGTTATAAATACCTCCCTTAATCCTCATTAAGGGGGAGGACAAAAAAAACACATTGATTACACACAGAGTTACAGGCTGATTACGCTAAAAACTCACATTAAACACTCTCACCTAGAGAGACCCAATCACTTTAATTTCCGCATCAATTACTCCTTAATCAAGTACTAACTTGACCGTTGGAGGCGGAGCTCCCACCACTAGGAGTCACCGTTGTTTTGCAGGTACAGGCGTCCGGTTCCAATCTCGGAATTGTAACTCTCCCGCAGGACATCAGAAAACCCCGAAACATTTGGCGCCGTGTGTGGGGAGAGTACTTCTGAGATGACATCCAAGTCTGTACCGACTCCTGAAGAGAGGCGTCCCCTAGACGACCCTCAAGTTCAGTCGGACCACGATACTGAGAGTGAATTTGAAGTTGAAGCTCACACAGCTTCAGACGGGACCCTAAGGGCCCGACGTACCCGTCATACCGAAAGGAGGGAACGGGAACATCTTCATACAGGAAGCCAGCCAGCAGGCGCACCGCCTGTTCGGCAACAGCCGACTGATGGGTCTTCTCCCATCACAAGGAACGAACTCATGACCTTCATGAGGGACTTCAAGGGAGAGATTCAAGAGTTGATCAACAAGAAGCCGCCTGCTCTGGTCAAGGAGCAGTCGGCTAAGAAACCCTCCACTTCACTGAAGAGGAAGCCAGTTCAAGGGCGAGAGGCGACTCCTCATCCTAAATCTAGGAAGCGGGAGCCACCTGCCCTTGATTTCACAAAATTCCGTTTTCCTACAGGAAATAGGAAACTTGTTCGTCATATTCAGGCGGACGGGTCGAAGCAAACATTCACAGACGCTCGGCTACTGCTAGAGCAGAAGAAGAGTGACCGATTGTCAGAGTCGGCCTCTACTTCAAACTTCCAAGACAGTCTGCGAAATACCTCAATGAGGCATACGCAGTCGTATCATGAGAGTCAGTCAGGCGGTACCTCCCGTTAGTCCGGCTTTCATAGCGACCAGGCGGTACCAAACTTACAGTTTGTACCACAACAACAGTATTTTTTGCAGCCACCTCCGTTTGGTGGACATGCAGCAAAAAACGTCCAACCTATGGACTGGCAGCTACGGTTGCTTAGACTTGGTGAACAGCCGTCGGCCTTCTCCAAGGAAATTACAGAAGCCGCTCAGCTGGCCAAAGTGAAAAATGTATTAATAGGCGCCTATGACGGCACTACTAACCCAGAAGACCATCTGATGGCATTCACCAACCTGATGTACCTTCAAGGGTTGGATGATCCACTTGGTGCAAGTGTTTCCCAGCGACTCTCAAAGGAATCGCACAACAATGGTTCGGCAACCTGCCGACCGGTTGTGTAAATAGCTTCAGGACGCTTGCTTACTTATTCACCTCCAACTTCGCCATGAACATCCCTGCAAAGAAGACGACCCTTGATTTAGGAACAATTCAGCAGGGCGAGAATGAGGGGCTTCTACCTTACATCAGGCGTTTTAACCTGATGAGAATAAAGATTCAAGGGTTACCGGATGAGGTAGCCTATACTGACTTTTTCAGAGGTCTCAAGGACGGGTCGACCTTCAAATTTGACTTGGTCCGAAAGAGGGTGGCGACTCTTCAAGAGGCCTTGATTGAAGCGGAAGCCTATATACAGGCGACTGATCTTTGTAGTACAATAAAACAGTCGGACGGGAAAAGGTCCGACAAAAGAGAAGGACGACAGAAACAGTCGTCAAACAAGGATGAGAAGAGAAAAGAGGTCTGGGCGGCTGATTCCTCTAAACAGCCGGCCCAGAAAAAGAAAAAAGAATTCAAACCATACTCCCCAAAGTATGCGTTTAACAAGGATAACCAGTTTATCCTAAAAGAAATCAAGGGACGGATCTCAATTGAGAAGCCGGTCCCCATGAAGGGTTCTGCAAACAACCGGAACCAAGATAAATTTTGTGCTTATCATGATGATGTTGGTCATCACACCAATGACTGCATCAGTCTCATGCGGTATCTGGACCGCCTGGCTGAGCAAGTGATCTTGACAATCAAATAAAAGTCAAACACATTAAAACAAAGCTAATTGAATCAAATGAAAGTCAAATACATTCAACAAAGCTAATAGAATCAAATGAAAGTCAAACACATTCAAACAAAGCTATTTTAATCAAATGAAAGTCGAATACATTCAACAAAGCTAATTGAATCAAATAAAAGTCAAACACATTCAAACAAAGCTATTTGAATCAAATGAGAGTCAAACACGTTCAAACAAAGCTAATTAAATCAAATAAAAGTCAAATTCATTCTACAAAGCTAATTGAATCAAATAAAAGTCAAACACATTCAAACAAAGCCTTTTAAATCAAATAAAAGTCAAACACATTCAAAAAAAGCTTTTTAATTTAAATGAAAGTCAAACACATTCAAACAAAGCTATATAAATCAAATGAAAGTGAAATGCAATCTACAAAGCAAATTGAATCAAATGAAATTCAATCACATTCAAACAAAGCTATTTGAATCAAATGAAAGTCAAATACATTCTACAAAGCTAATTGAATCAAATGAAACTCAAACACATTCAAACAAAGCTATTTGAATCAAATAAGAGTCAAACATGTTCAAACAAAGCTAATTAAATCAAATAAAAGTCAAATACATTCTACAAAGCTAATTGAATCAAATGAAAGTCAAAAACATTCAAACAAAGATATTTGAATCAAATGAAAGTGAAATACATTCTACTAAGCTAATTGGATCAAATGAAAGTCAAACACATTCAAACAAAGCTATTTGAATCAAATGAAAGTCAAATACGTTCTACAAAGCTAATTGAATCAAATAAAAGTGAAACACATTCAAACAAAGCTATTTGAATTAAATGAGAGTCAAAAACTTTCAAACAAAGCTAATTAAATCAAATAAAAGTCAAATACATTCTACAAAACTAATTGAATCAAATGAAAGTCAAACACATTCAAACAAAGCTAATTGAATTAAATTAAAGTCAAACACATTCAAACAAAGATTTCGAATCAAATGAAAGTCAAATACATTCTACAAAGCTAATTGAATCAAATGAAAGTCAAACACATTCAAATAAAGCTATTTCAATCAAATGAAAGTCAAATACATTCTACAAAGTTAATTGAATCAAATGAAAGTCAAACACATTCAAACAAAGCTATTTGAGTCAAATGAGAGTCAAATAAATTTAAACAAAGCTAATTCAATCAAATAAAAGAAAAATACATTCTACAAAGCTAATTGAATCAAATGAAAGTCAAACACATTCAAACAAAGCCTTTTAAATCAAATGAAAGTCAAACACATTCAAAAAATGCTTTTTAATTTAAATGAAAGTCAAACACATTCAAACGAAGCTATATAAATCAAATGAAAGTCAATCACATTCAAACAAAGCTAATTGAATCAAATGAAAGTCAAACATATTCAAACAAAGCTATTTTAATCAAATGAATGTCAAATACGTTCAACAAAGCTAATTGTATCAAAAGAAAGTCAAACACATTCAAATAAAGCTATTTGAATCAAATGAAAGTCAAACGCATTCAAACAAAGTTATTTAAATCAAATGAAAGTGAAATGCATTTTACAAAGCTAATTGATTCAAATGAAAGTTAAACACATTCAAACAAAGCTATTTGAATCAAATGAGAGTCAAATACATTCAAACAAAGCTAATTAAATCAAATAAAAGTCAAACAAATTAAAACAAAGCTAATTGAATCAAATGAAAGTCAAATACATTCAACAAAGCTAATAGAATCAAATGAAAGTCAAACACATTCAAACAAAGCAAATTGAATCAAATGAAAGTCAAACACATTCAAACAAAGCTATTTTAATCAAATGAATGTCAAATACGTTCATCAAAGCTAATTGTATCAAATGAAAGTCAAACACATTAAAATAAAGCTATTTGAATCAAATGAAAGTCAAACGCATTGAAACAAAGTTATTTAAATCAAATGAAAGTGAAATGCATTCTACAAAGCTAATTGAATCAAATGAAAGTTAATCGCATTTAAACAAAGCTATTTGAATCAAATGAGAGTCAAATACATTCTACAAAGCTAATTGAATCAAATGAAAGTCAAACTCATTCAAACAAAGCTAATTGAATCAAATGAAAGTCAAATACATTCTACAAAGCGAATTGAATCAAATGAAAGTCAAACACATTCAAATAAAGCTACTTGAATCAAATGAAAGTCAAACACATTTAAACAAAGCTATTTTTTTTAAATGAATGTCAAATACCTTCTACAAAGCTAATTGAATCAAATGAAAGTCAAACACATTCAAATAAAGCTATTTGAATCAAATGAAAGTCAAATACATTCTACAAAGCTAATTGAATCAAATGAAAGTCAAACACATTCAAACAAAGCTATTTGAATCAAACGAGAGTCAAATAAATTTAAACAAAGGTAATTAAATCAAATAAAAGTAAAATACATTCTACAAAGCTAATTGCATCAAATGAAAGTCAAACACATTCAAACAAAGCTATTTGAATCAAATGACAGTCAAATACATTCTACAAAGCTAATTGAATCAAATGAAAGTCAAACACATTCAAACAAAGCTAATTGAATCAAATGAAAGTCAAATACATTCAACAAAGCTAATTGAATCAAATGAAAGTCAAACACATTCAAACAAAGCTAATTGAATCAAATGAAAGTCATGCACATTCAAACAAAGCTATTTTAATCGAATGAAAGTCAATTACATTCTACAAAGCTAATTGAACCAAATGAAAGTCAAACACATTCAAACAAAGCTATTTGAATCAAATGAAAGTCAAACACATTCAAACAAAGCTATTTGAATCAAATGAGAGTCAAATAAATTAAAACAAAGCTAATTAAATCAAATAAAAGTCTAATACATTCTACAAAGCTAATTGAATTAAATTAATGTCAAACACGTTCAAACAAAGCTAATTGAATCAAATGAAAGTCAAACACATTCAAACAAAGATTTCGAATCAAATGAAAGTCAAATACATTCTACAAAGCTAATTGAATCAAATGAAAGTCAAACACATTCAAATAAAGCTATTTCAATCAAATGAAAGTCAAATACATTCTACAAAGTTAATTGAATCAAATGAAAGTCAAACACATTCAAACAAAGCTATTTGAATCAAATGAGAGTCAAATAAATTTAAACAAAGCTAATTCAATCAAATAAAAGTAAAATACATTCTTCAAAGCTAATTGAATCAAATGAAAGTCAAACACATTCAAACAAAGCCTTTTAAATCAAATGAAAGTCAAACACATTCAAAAAATGCTTTTTAATTTAAATGAAAGTCAAACACATTCAAACGAAGCTATATAAATCAAATGAAAGTCAATCACATTCAAACAAAGCTAATTGAATCAAATGAAAGTCAAACATATTCAAACAAAGCTATTTTAATCAAATGAATGTCAAATACGTTCAACAAAGCTAATTGTATCAAAAGAAAGTCAAACACATTCAAATAAAGCTATTTGAATCAAATGAAAGTCAAACGCATTCAAACAAAGTTATTTAAATCAAATGAAAGTGAAATGCATTTTACAAAGCTAATTGATTCAAATGAAAGTTAAACACATTCAAACAAAGCTATTTGAATCAAATGAGAGTCAAATACATTCAAACAAAGCTAATTAAATCAAATAAAAGTCAAACACATTAAAAAAAAGCTAATTGAATCAAATGAAAGTTAAATACATTCAACAAAGCTAATAGAATCAAATGAAAGTCAAACACATTCAAACAAAGCTATTTTAATCAAATCAAAGTCGAATACATTCTACAAAGCTAATTGAATCAAATAAAAGTCAAACACATTGAAACAAAGCTATTTGAATCAAATGAGAGTCAAACACGTTCAAACAAAGCTAATTAAATCCAATAAAAGTCAAATACATTCTACAAAGCTAATTGAATCAAATAAAAGTCAAACACATTCAAACAAAGCCTTTTAAATCAAATACAAGTCAAACACATTCAAAAAAAGCTTTTTAATTTAAATGAAAGTCAAACACATTCAAACAAAGGTATATAAATCAAATGAAAGTGAAAAGCAATCTACAAAGCAAATTGAATCAAATGAAATTCAATCACATTCAAACAAAGCTATTTGAATCAAATGAAAGTCAAATACATTCTACAAAGCTAATTGAATCAAATGAAACTCAAACACATTCAAACAAAGCTATTTGAATCAAATGAGAGTCAAATACATTCTACTAAGCTAATTGAATCAAAAGAAAGTCTAAAACATTCAAACAAAGATATTTGAATCAAATGAAAGTCAAATACATTCTACTAAGCTAATTGGATCAAATGAAAGTCAAACACATTCAAACAAAGCTATTTGAATCAAATGAAAGTCAAATACGTTCTACAAAGCTAATTGAATCAAATAAAAGTGAAACACATTCAAACAAAGCCATTTGAATTAAATGAGAGTCAAAAACTTTCAAACAAAGCTAATTAAATCAAATAAAAGTCAAATACATTCTACAAAGCTAATTAAATCAAATGAAAGTCAAACACATTAAAACAAAGCTAATTGAATCAAATGAAAGTCAAATACATTCAACAAAGCTAATAGAATCAAATGAAAGTCAAACACATTCAAACAAAGCAAATTGAATCAAATGAAAGTCAAACACATTCAAACAAAGCTATTTTAATCAAATGAATGTCAAATACGTTCATCAAAGCTAATTGTATCAAATGAAAGTCAAACACATTAAAATAAAGCTATTTGAATCAAATGAAAGTCAAACGCATTGAAACAAAGTTATTTAAATCAAATGAAAGTGAAATGCATTCTACAAAGCTAATTGAATCAAATGAAAGTCAAACACATTCAAATAAAGCTACTTGAATCAAATGAAAGTCAAACACATTCAAACAAAGCTATTTTTATTAAATGAATGTCAAATACCTTCTACAAAGCTAATTGAATCAAATGAAAGTCAAACACATTCAAATAAAGCTATTTGAATCAAATGAAAGTCAAATACATTCTACAAAGCTAATTGCATCAAATGAAAGTCAAACACATTCAAACAAAGCCTTTTAAATCAAATGAAAGTCAAACACATTAAAAAAAAGCTTTTTAATTTAAATGATAGTCAAACACATTTAAACAAAGCTATATAAATCAAATAAAAGTGAAATGCATTCTACAAAGCAAATTGAATTAAATGAAATTCAAACACATTCAAACAAAGCTATTTGAATCGAATGACAGTCAAATATATTCTACAAAGCTAATTGAATCAAATAAAACTCAAACACATTCAAACAAAGCTATTTGAATCAAATGAAAGTCAAATACATTCTACAAAGCTAATTGAATCAAATGAAAGTCAAACACATTCACACAAAGCTAATTGAATCAAATGAAAGTCAATCACATTCAAACAAAGCTATTTTAATTAAATGAATGTCAAATACATTCTACAAAGCTAATTGAAGCAAATGAAAGTCAAACACATTCAAACAAAGCTATTTGAATCAAACGAGAGTCAAATAAATTTAAACAAAGCTAATTAAATCAAATAAAAGTAAAATACATTCTACAAAGCTAATTGCATCAAATGAAAGTCAAACACATTCAAACAAAGCCTTTTAAACCAACTGAAAGTCAAACACATTCAAACAAAGCTATTTGAAGAAAATGAAATTCAAATACATTCTACAATGCAAATTGAAACAAATGAAAGTCAAACACAGTCAAACAAAGTTATTTGACTCAAATGAAAGTGAAATACATTCTACAAAGCTAATTGAATCAAATGAAAGTCAAACACATTCAAATAAAGCTAATTTAATCAAATGAAAGTCAAACGCATTCAAACAAAGCTATTTTAATTAAATAAATGCCAAATACATTCTACAAATCTAATTGAATCAAATGGAAGTCAAACACATTCAAACAAAGCTAATTGAATCAAATGACAGTCAAATACATTCTACAAAGCTAATTGAATCAAATGAAACTCAAACACATTCAAACAAAGCTATTTGAATCAAATGAAAGTCAAATACATTCTACAAAGCTAATTGAATCAAATGCAAGTCAAACACATTCACACAAAGCTAATTGAATCAAATGAAAGTCAAACACATTCAAACAAAGCTATTTTAATTAAATGAATGTCAAATACATTCTACTAAGCTAATTGAATCAAATGAAAGTCAAACACATTCAAACAAAGCTATTTGAAGAAAATGAAATTCAAATACATTCTACAATGCAAATTGAAACAAATGAAAGTCAAACACAGTCAAACAAAGTTATTTGACTCAAATGAAAGTCAAATACATTCTACAAAGCTAATTGAATCAAATGAAAGTCAAACACATTCAAATAAAGCTAATTGAATCAAATGAAAGTCAAACACATTCAAACAAAGCTATTTTAATTAAATAAATGCCAAATACATTCTACAAATCTAATTGAATCAAATGAAAGTCAAACACAGTCAAACAAAGTTATTTGACTTAAATGAAAGTCAAATACATTCTACAAAGCTAATTGAATCAAATGAAAGTCAAACACATTCAAATAAAGCTATTTGAATCAAATGAAAGTCAAATACGTTCTACAATGCTAATTGTTACAAATGAAAATCAAACGCAATCAAATAAAGCTATTTGTGTCAAATGAAAGTCAAACACATTCAACAAAGCTACTTGAATCAAATGAAAGTCAAACACATTCAAACAAAGCTAATTGAATCAAATGAAAGTCAAGCACATTCAAATAAAGCTATTTTAATCGAATGAAAGTCAATTACGTTCTACAAAACTAATTGAATCAAATGAAAGTCAAACACATTCAAACAAAGCTATTTGAACAAATGAAAGTCAAACACATTCAAACAAAACTATTTGAATCAAATGAGAGTCAAATACATTAAAACAAAGCTAATTAAATTAAATAAAAGTCTAACACATTCAAACAAAGCTAATTGAATCAAATGAAAGTCAAACACATTCAAACAAAGATTTCGAATCAAATGAATACATTCTACAAAGCTAATTGAATCAAATGAAAGTCAAACACATTCAAATAAAGCTATTTGAATCAAATGAAAGTCAAATACATTCTACAAAGCTAATTGAATCAAATGAAAGTCAAACACATTCAAACAAAGCTATTTGAATCAAACGAGAGTCAAATAAATTTAAACAAAGCTAATTAAATCAAATAAAAGTAAAATACATTCTACAAAGCTAATTGCATCAAATGAAAGTCAAACACATTCAAACAAAGCCTTTTAAACCAACTGAAAGTCAAACACATTCAAAAAAAGCTTTTTAATTTAAATGATAGTCAAACACATTCAAACAAAGCTATATAAATCAAATGAAAGTGAAATGCATTCTACAAAGCAAATTGAATTAAATGAAATTCAAACACATTCAAACAAAGCTATTTGAATCGAATGACAGTAAAATACATTCTACAAAGCTAATTGAATCAATTGAAAGTCAAACACATTCAAACAAAGCTATTTGAATCAAATGAAAGTCAAATACATTCTACAAAGCTAATTGAATCAAATGAAAGTCAAACACATTCAAACAAAGCTAATTGAATCAAATGAAAGTCAAACACATTCAAACAAAGCTATTTTAATTAAATGAATGTCAAATACATTCTACAAAGCTAATTGAATCAAATGAAAGTGAAACACATTCAAACAAAGCTATTTGAAGAAAATGAAAGTCAAATACATTTTACAAAGCAAATTGAAACAAATGAAAGTCAAACACAGTCAAACAAAGTTATTTTAATTAAATGAAAGTCAAATACATTCTACAAAGCTAATTGAATCAAATGAAAGTCAAACACATTCAAACAAAGCTATTTGAATCAAATGAAAGTCAAACACATTCAAACAAAGATTTTGAATCAAATGAAAGTCAAATACATTCTACAAAGCTAATTGAATCAAATGAAAGTCAAACACATTCAAATAAAGCTATTTTAATCAAATGAAAGTCAAATACATTCTACAAAGCTAATTGAATCAAATGAAAGTCAAACACATTCAAACAAAGCTAATTGAATCAAATGAAAGTCAAACACATTCAAACAAAGCTATTTTAATTAAATGAATGTCAAATACATTCTACAAAGCTAATTGAATCAAATGAAAGTGAAACACATTCAAACAAAGCTATTTGAAGAAAATGAAAGTCAAATACATTTTACAAAGCAAATTGAAACAAATGAAAGTCAAACACAGTCAAACAAAGTTATTTTAATTAAATGAAAGTCAAATACATTCTACAAAGCTAATTGAATCAAATGAAAGTCAAACACATTCAAACAAAGCTATTTGAATCAAATGAAAGTCAAACACATTCAAACAAAGATTTTGAATCAAATGAAAGTCAAATACATTCTACAAAGCTAATTGAATCAAATGAAAGTCAAACACATTCAAATAAAGCTATTTTAATCAAATGAAAGTCAAATACATTCTACAAAGCTAATTGAATCAAATGAAAGTCAAACACATTCAAACAAAGCTATTTGAATCAAAGGAGAGTCAAATAAATTCAAACAAAGCTAATTAAATCAAATAAAAGTAAAATACATTCTACAAAGCTAATTGAATCAAATGAAAGTCAAACACATTCAATAAAAGCCTTTTAAATCAAATAAAAGTCAAACACATTCAAAAAAAGCTTTTTAATTTAAATGAAAGTCAAACACATTCAAACAAAGCTATATAAATCAAATGAAAGTGAAAAACATTCAAACAAAGCAAATTGAATCAAATGAAATTCAATCACATTCAAACAAAGCTATTTGAATCAAATGAAAGTGAAATACATTCTACAAAGCTAATTGAATCAAATGAAACTCAAACACATTCAAACAAAGCTATTTGAATCAAATGAGAGTCAAACATGTTCAAACAAAGCTAATTAAATCAAATAAAAGTCAAATACATTCTACAAAGTTAATTGAATCAAATGAAAGTAAAAAACATTCAAACAAAGCTATTTGAATCAAATGAAAGTCAAATACATTCTACTAAGATAATTGGATCAAAGGAAAGTCCAACACATTCTAACAAAGCTATTTGAATCAAATGAAAGTCAAATACGTTTTACAAAGCAAATTGAATCAAATAAAAGTGAAACACATTCAAACAAAGCTATTTGAATTAAATGAGAGTCAAAAACATTCAAACAAAGCTAATTAAATCAAATAAAAGTCAAATACATTCAACAAAGCTAATTGAATCAAATGAAAGTCAAACACATTCAAACAAAGCTAATTAAATCAAATGAAAGTCAAATACATTCAATAAAGCTAATAGAATCAAATGAAAGTAAAACACATTCAAACAATGCTATTTTAATCAAATGAATGTCAAATATGTTCAACAAAGCTACTTGTATCAAATGAAAGTCAAACACATTAAAATAAAGCTATTTGAATCAAATGAAAGTCAAACGCATTAAAACAAAGTTATTTAAATCAAATGAAAGTGAAATGCATTCTACAAAGCTAATTGAATCAAATGAAAGTTAAACGTATTAAAACAAAGCCATTTGAATCAATGAGAGTCAAATACATTCTACAAAGCTAATTAAATCAAATGAAAGTCAAACTCATTCAAACAAAGCTAATTGAATATAATGAAAGTCAAATACATTCTACAAAGCTAATTGAATCAAATGAAAGTCAAACACAATTAAATAAAGGTATTTGAATCAAATGAAAGTCAAACACATTCAAATAAAGTTATTTTAATTAAATAAATGTCAAATACATTCTACAAAGCTAATTGAATCAAATGAAAGTGAAACACATTCAAATAATGCTATTTGAATCAAATGAAAGTCAAATACATTCTACAAAGCTAATTGAATCAAATGAAAGTCAAACACATTCAAACAAAGCTATTTGAATCAAATGAGTGTCAAATAAATTCAAACAAAGCTAAATAAATCAAATAAAAGTAAAATAGATTCTACAAAGCTAATTGCATCAAATGAAAGTCAAACACATTCAAACAAAGCCTTTTAAACCAACTGAAAGTCAAACACATACAAAAAAAAGCTTTTTAATTTAAATGATAGTCAAACACATTCAAACAAAGCTATATAAATCAAATGAAAGTGAAATGCATTCTACAAAGCAAATTGAATCAAATGAAATTCAATCACATTCAAACAAAGCTATTTGAATCAAATGAAAGTCAAATACATTCTACAAAGCTAATTGAATCAAATGAAACTCAAACACATTCAAACAAAGCTATTTGAGTCAAATGAGAGTCAAACGTGTTCAAACAAAGCTAATTAAATCAAATAAAAGTCAAATACATTCTCCAAAGCTAATTGAATCAAATGAAAGTCAAACACATTCAAACAAAGCTAATTGAATCAAATGAAAGTCAAACACATTCAAACAAAGCTATTTTAATTAAATGAATGTCAAATACATTCTACAAAGCTAATTGAATCAAATGAAAGTGAAACACATTCAAACAAAGCAAATTAAATCAAATGAAATTCAATCACATTCAAACAAGGCTATTTGAATCAAATGAAAGTGAAATACATTCTACAAAGCTAATTGAATCAAATGAAACTCAAACACATTCAAACAAAGCTATTTGAATCAAATGAAAGTCAAATACATTCTACTAAGCTAATTGGATCAAAGGAAAGCCAAACACATTCAAACAAAGCTATTTGAATCAAATGAAAGTCAAATACATTCTACAAAGCTAATTGAATCAAATAAAAGTGAAACACATTCAAACAAAGCTATTTGAATTAAATGAGAGTCAAAAACATTCAAACAAAGCTAATTAAATCAAATAAAAGTCAAATACATTCTACAAAGCTAATTGAATCAAATGAAAGTCAAACACATTCAAACAAAGCTAATTGAATTAAATTAAAGTCAAATACATTCAATAAAGCTAATAGATTCAAATGAAAGTCAAACACATTCAAACAAAGCTATTTTAATCAAATGAATGTCAAATATGTTCAACAAAGCTAATTGTATCAAATGAAAGTCAAACACATTAAAATAAAGCTATTTGAATCAAATGAAAGTCAAACGCATTAAAACAAAGTTATTTAAATCAAATGAAAGTGAAATGCATTCTACAAAGCTAATTGAATCAAATGAAAGTTAAACGCAGTCAAACAAAGCTATTTGAATCAATGAGAGTCAAATACATTCTACGAAGCTAATTAAATCAAATGAAAGTCAAACTCATTCAAACAAAGCTAATTGAATCCAATGAAAGTCAAACACATTCAAACAAAACTATTTTAAATAAATGAATGTCAAATACATTCTACAAAGCTAATTGAGTCAAATGAAAGTCAAACACATTCAAACAAAGCTATTTGAAGAAAATGAAAGTCAAACACATTCAAACAAAGCTATTTGAACAAATGAAAGTCAAACACATTCAAACAAAACTATTTGAATCAAATGAGAGTCAAATACATTAAAACAAAGCTAATTAAATTAAATAAAAGTCTAATATATTCTACAAAGCTAATTGAATTAAATTAAAGTCTAACACATTCAAACAAAGCTAATTGAATCAAATGAAAGTCAAACACATTCAAACAAAGATTTCGAATCAAATGAATACATTCTACAAAGCTAATTGAATCAAATGAAAGTCAAACACATTCAAATAAAGCTATTTGAATCAAATGAAAGTCAAATACATTCTACAAAGCTAATTGAATCAAATGAAAGTCAAACACATTCAAACAAAGCTATTTGAATCAAACGAGAGTCAAATAAATTTAAACAAAGCTAATTAAATCAAATAAAAGTAAAATACATTCTACAAAGCTAATTGCATCAAATGAAAGTCAAACACATTCAAACAAAGCCTTTTAAACCAACTGAAAGTCAAACACATTCAAAAAAAGCTTTTTAATTTAAATGATAGTCAAACACATTCAAACAAAGCTATATAAATCAAATGAAAGTGAAATGCATTCTACAAAGCAAATTGAATTAAATGAAATTCAAACACATTCAAACAAAGCTATTTGAATCGAATGACAGTAAAATACATTCTACAAAGCTAATTGAATCAATTGAAAGTCAAACACATTCAAACAAAGCTATTTGAATCAAATGAAAGTCAAATACATTCTACAAAGCTAATTGAATCAAATGAAAGTCAAACACATTCAAACAAAGCTAATTGAATCAAATGAAAGTCAAACACATTCAAACAAAGCTATTTTAATTAAATGAATGTCAAATACATTCTACAAAGCTAATTGAATCAAATGAAAGTGAAACACATTCAAACAAAGCTATTTGAAGAAAATGAAAGTCAAATACATTTTACAAAGCAAATTGAAACAAATGAAAGTCAAACACAGTCAAACAAAGTTATTTTAATTAAATGAAAGTCAAATACATTCTACAAAGCTAATTGAATCAAATGAAAGTAAAACACATTCAAACAAAGCTATTTGAATCAAATGAAAGTCAAACACATTCAAACAAAGATTTTGAATCAAATGAAAGTCAAATACATTCTACAAAGCTAATTGAATCAAATGAAAGTCAAACACATTCAAATAAAGCTATTTTAATCAAATGAAAGTCAAATACATTCTACAAAGCTAATTGAATCAAATGAAAGTCAAACACATTCAAACAAAGCTATTTGAATCAAAGGAGAGTCAAATAAATTCAAACAAAGCTAATTAAATCAAATAAAAGTAAAATACATTCTACAAAGCTAATTGAATCAAATGAAAGTCAAACACATTCAATAAAAGCCTTTTAAATCAAATAAAAGTCAAACACATTCAAAAAAAGCTTTTTAATTTAAATGAAAGTCAAACACATTCAAACAAAGCTATATAAATCAAATGAAAGTGAAAAACATTCAAACAAAGCAAATTGAATCAAATGAAATTCAATCACATTCAAACAAAGCTATTTGAATCAAATGAAAGTGAAATACATTCTACAAAGCTAATTGAATCAAATGAAACTCAAACACATTCAAACAAAGCTATTTGAATCAAATGAGAGTCAAACATGTTCAAACAAAGCTAATTAAATCAAATAAAAGTCAAATACATTCTACAAAGTTAATTGAATCAAATGAAAGTAAAAAAACATTCAAACAAAGCTATTTGAATCAAATGAAAGTCAAATACATTCTACTAAGATAATTGGATCAAAGGAAAGTCCAACACATTCTAACAAAGCTATTTGAATCAAATGAAAGTCAAATACGTTTTACAAAGCAAATTGAATCAAATAAAAGTGAAACACATTCAAACAAAGCTATTTGAATTAAATGAGAGTCAAAAACATTCAAACAAAGCTAATTAAATCAAATAAAAGTCAAATACATTCTACAAAGCTAATTGAATCAAATGAAAGTCAAACACATTCAAACAAAGCTAATTGAATTAAATGAAAGTCAAATATATTCAATAAAGCTAATAGATTCAAATGAAAGTCAAACACATTCAAACAAAGCTATTTTAATCAAATGAATGTCAAATATGTTCAACAAAGCTAATTGTATCAAATGAAAGTCAAACACATTAAAATAAAGCTATTTGAATCAAATGAAAGTCAAACGCATTAAAACAAAGTTATTTAAATCAAATGAAAGTGAAATGCATTCTACAAAGCTAATTGAATCAAATGAAAGTTAAACGCAGTCAAACAAAGCTATTTGAATCAATGAGAGTCAAATACATTCTACGAAGCTAATTAAATCAAATGAAAGTCAAACTCATTCAAACAAAGCTAATTGAATCCAATGAAAGTCAAACACATTCAAACAAAACTATTTTAAATAAATGAATGTCAAATACATTCTACAAAGCTAATTGAGTCAAATGAAAGTCAAACACATTCAAACAAAGCTATTTGAAGAAAATGAAAGTCAAACACATTCAAACAAAGCTATTTGAACAAATGAAAGTCAAACACATTCAAACAAAACTATTTGAATCAAATGAGAGTCAAATACATTAAAACAATGCTAATTAAATTAAATAAAAGTCTAATATATTCTACAAAGCTAATTGAATTAAATTAAAGTCTAACACATTCAAACAAAGCTAATTGAATCAAATGAAAGTCAAACACATTCAAACAAAGATTTCGAATCAAATGAATACATTCTACAAAGCTAATTGAATCAAATGAAAGTCAAACACATTCAAATAAAGCTATTTGAATCAAATGAAAGTCAAATACATTCTACAAAGCTAATTGAATCAAATGAAAGTCAAACACATTCAAACAAAGCTATTTGAATCAAACGAGAGTCAAATAAATTTAAACAAAGCTAATTAAATCAAATAAAAGTAAAATACATTCTACAAAGCTAATTGCATCAAATGAAAGTCAAACACATTCAAACAAAGCCTTTTAAACCAACTAAAAGTCAAACACATTCAAAAAAAGCTTTTTAATTTAAATGATAGTCAAACACATTCAAACAAAGCTATATAAATCAAATGAAAGTGAAATGCATTCTACAAAGCAAATTGAATTAAATGAAATTCAAACACATTCAAACAAAGCTATTTGAATCGAATGACAGTAAAATACATTCTACAAAGCTAATTGAATCAATTGAAAGTCAAACACATTCAAACAAAGCTATTTGAATCAAATGAAAGTCAAATACATTCTACAAAGCTAATTGAATCAAATGAAAGTCAAACACATTCAAACAAAGCTAATTGAATCAAATGAAAGTCAAACACATTCAAACAAAGCTATTTTAATTAAATGAATGTCAAATACATTCTACAAAGCTAATTGAATCAAATGAAAGTGAAACACATTCAAACAAAGCTATTTGAAGAAAATGAAAGTCAAATACATTTTACAAAGCAAATTGAAACAAATGAAAGTCAAACACAGTCAAACAAAGTTATTTTAATTAAATGAAAGTCAAATACATTCTACAAAGCTAATTGAATCAAATGAAAGTAAAACACATTCAAACAAAGCTATTTGAATCAAATGAAAGTCAAACACATTCAAACAAAGATTTTGAATCAAATGAAAGTCAAATACATTCTACAAAGCTAATTGAATCAAATGAAAGTCAAACACATTCAAATAAAGCTATTTTAATCAAATGAAAGTCAAATACATTCTACAAAGCTAATTGAATCAAATGAAAGTCAAACACATTCAAACAAAGCTATTTGAATCAAAGGAGAGTCAAATAAATTCAAACAAAGCTAATTAAATCAAATAAAAGTAAAATACATTCTACAAAGCTAATTGAATCAAATGAAAGTCAAACACATTCAATAAAAGCCTTTTAAATCAAATAAAAGTCAAACACATTCAAAAAAAAGCTTTTTAATTTAAATGAAAGTCAAACACATTCAAACAAAGCTATATAAATCAAATGAAAGTGAAAAACATTCAAACAAAGCAAATTGAATCAAATGAAATTCAATCACATTCAAACAAAGCTATTTGAATCAAATGAAAGTGAAATACATTCTACAAAGCTAATTGAATCAAATGAAACTCAAACACATTCAAACAAAGCTATTTGAATCAAATGAGAGTCAAACATGTTCAAACAAAGCTAATTAAATCAAATAAAAGTCAAATACATTCTACAAAGTTAATTGAATCAAATGAAAGTAAAAAACATTCAAACAAAGCTATTTGAATCAAATGAAAGTCAAATACATTCTACTAAGATAATTGGATCAAAGGAAAGTCCAACACATTCTAACAAAGCTATTTGAATCAAATGAAAGTCAAATACGTTTTACAAAGCAAATTGAATCAAATAAAAGTGAAACACATTCAAACAAAGCTATTTGAATTAAATGAGAGTCAAAAACATTCAAACAAAGCTAATTAAATCAAATAAAAGTCAAATACATTCTACAAAGCTAATTGAATCAAATGAAAGTCAAACACATTCAAACAAAGCTAATTGAATTAAATGAAAGTCAAATATATTCAATAAAGCTAATAGATTCAAATGAAAGTCAAACACATTCAAACAAAGCTATTTTAATCAAATGAATGTCAAATATGTTCAACAAAGCTAATTGTATCAAATGAAAGTCAAACACATTAAAATAAAGCTATTTGAATCAAATGAAAGTCAAACGCATTAAAACAAAGTTATTTAAATCAAATGAAAGTGAAATGCATTCTACAAAGCTAATTGAATCAAATGAAAGTTAAACGCAGTCAAACAAAGCTATTTGAATCAATGAGAGTCAAATACATTCTACGAAGCTAATTAAATCAAATGAAAGTCAAACTCATTCAAACAAAGCTAATTGAATCCAATGAAAGTCAAACACATTCAAACAAAACTATTTTAAATAAATGAATGTCAAATACATTCTACAAAGCTAATTGAGTCAAATGAAAGTCAAACACATTCAAACAAAGCTATTTGAAGAAAATGAAAGTCAAACACATTCAAACAAAGCTATTTGAACAAATGAAAGTCAAACACATTCAAACAAAACTATTTGAATCAAATGAGAGTCAAATACATTAAAACAATGCTAATTAAATTAAATAAAAGTCTAATATATTCTACAAAGCTAATTGAATTAAATTAAAGTCTAACACATTCAAACAAAGCTAATTGAATCAAATGAAAGTCAAACACATTCAAACAAAGATTTCGAATCAAATGAATACATTCTACAAAGCTAATTGAATCAAATGAAAGTCAAACACATTCAAATAAAGCTATTTGAATCAAATGAAAGTCAAATACATTCTACAAAGCTAATTGAATCAAATGAAAGTCAAACACATTCAAACAAAGCTATTTGAATCAAACGAGAGTCAAATAAATTTAAACAAAGCTAATTAAATCAAATAAAAGTAAAATACATTCTACAAAGCTAATTGCATCAAATGAAAGTCAAACACATTCAAACAAAGCCTTTTAAACCAACTAAAAGTCAAACACATTCAAAAAAAGCTTTTTAATTTAAATGATAGTCAAACACATTCAAACAAAGCTATATAAATCAAATGAAAGTGAAATGCATTCTACAAAGCAAATTGAATTAAATGAAATTCAAACACATTCAAACAAAGCTATTTGAATCGAATGACAGTAAAATACATTCTACAAAGCTAATTGAATCAATTGAAAGTCAAACACATTCAAACAAAGCTATTTGAATCAAATGAAAGTCAAATACATTCTACAAAGCTAATTGAATCAAATGAAAGTCAAACACATTCAAACAAAGCTAATTGAATCAAATGAAAGTCAAACACATTCAAACAAAGCTATTTTAATTAAATGAATGTCAAATACATTCTACAAAGCTAATTGAATCAAATGAAAGTGAAACACATTCAAACAAAGCTATTTGAAGAAAATGAAAGTCAAATACATTTTACAAAGCAAATTGAAACAAATGAAAGTCAAACACAGTCAAACAAAGTTATTTTAATTAAATGAAAGTCAAATACATTCTACAAAGCTAATTGAATCAAATGAAAGTAAAACACATTCAAACAAAGCTATTTGAATCAAATGAAAGTCAAACACATTCAAACAAAGATTTTGAATCAAATGAAAGTCAAATACATTCTACAAAGCTAATTGAATCAAATGAAAGTCAAACACATTCAAATAAAGCTATTTTAATCAAATGAAAGTCAAATACATTCTACAAAGCTAATTGAATCAAATGAAAGTCAAACACATTCAAACAAAGCTATTTGAATCAAAGGAGAGTCAAATAAATTCAAACAAAGCTAATTAAATCAAATAAAAGTAAAATACATTCTACAAAGCTAATTGAATCAAATGAAAGTCAAACACATTCAATAAAAGCCTTTTAAATCAAATAAAAGTCAAACACATTCAAAAAAAGCTTTTTAATTTAAATGAAAGTCAAACACATTCAAACAAAGCTATATAAATCAAATGAAAGTGAAAAACATTCAAACAAAGCAAATTGAATCAAATGAAATTCAATCACATTCAAACAAAGCTATTTGAATCAAATGAAAGTCAATTACATTCTACAAAGCTAATTGAATCAAATGAAACTCAAACACATTCAAACAAAGCTATTTGAATCAAATGAGAGTCAAACATGTTCAAACAAAGCTAATTAAATCAAATAAAAGTCAAATACATTCTACAAAGTTAATTGAATCAAATGAAAGTAAAAAACATTCAAACAAAGCTATTTGAATCAAATGAAAGTCAAATACATTCTACTAAGATAATTGGATCAAAGGAAAGTCCAACACATTCTAACAAAGCTATTTGAATCAAATGAAAGTCAAATACGTTTTACAAAGCAAATTGAATCAAATAAAAGTGAAACACATTCAAACAAAGCTATTTGAATTAAATGAGAGTCAAAAACATTCAAACAAAGCTAATTAAATCAAATAAAAGTCAAATACATTCAACAAAGCTAATTGAATCAAATGAAAGTCAAACACATTCAAACAAAGCTAATTAAATCAAATGAAAGTCAAATACATTCAATAAAGCTAATAGAATCAAATGAAAGTCAAACACATTCAAACAATGCTATTTTAATCAAATGAATGTCAAATATGTTCAACAAAGCTACTTGTATCAAATGAAAGTCAAACACATTAAAATAAAGCTATTTGAATCAAATGAAAGTCAAACGCATTAAAACAAAGTTATTTAAATCAAATGAAAGTGAAATGCATTCTACAAAGCTAATTGAATCAAATGAAAGTTAAACGCATTAAAACAAAGCTATTTGAATCAATGAGAGTCAAATACATTCTACAAAGCTAATTAAATCAAATGAAAGTCAAACTCATTCAAACAAAGCTAATTGAATATAATGAAAGTCAAATACATTCTACAAAGCTAATTGAATCAAATGAAAGTCAAACACAATTAAATAAAGGTATTTGAATCAAATGAAAGTCAAACACATTCAAATAAAGTTATTTTAATTAAATAAATGTCAAATACATTCTACAAAGCTAATTGAATCAAATGAAAGTGAAACACATTCAAATAATGCTATTTTAATCAAATGAAAGTCAAATACATTCTACAAAGCTAATTGAATCAAATGAAAGTCAAACACATTCAAACAAAGCTATTTGAATCAAATGAGAGTCAAATAAATTCAAACAAAGCTAAATAAATCAAATAAAAGTAAAATAGATTCTACAAAGCTAATTGCATCAAATGAAAGTCAAACACATTCAAACAAAGCCTTTTAAACCAACTGAAAGTCAAACACATACAAAAAAAGCTTTTTAATTTAAATGATAGTCAAACACATTCAAACAAAGCTATATAAATCAAATGAAAGTGAAATGCATTCTACAAAGCAAATTGAATCAAATGAAATTCAATCACATTCAAACAAAGCTATTTGAATCAAATGAAAGTCAAATACATTCTACAAAGCTAATTGAATCAAATGAAACTCAAACACATTCAAACAAAGCTATTTGAGTCAAATGAGAGTCAAACGTGTTCAAACAAAGCTAATTAAATCAAATAAAAGTCAAATACATTCTCCAAAGCTAATTGAATCAAATGAAAGTCAAACACATTCAAACAAAGCTAATTGAATCAAATGAAAGTCAAACACATTCAAACAAAGCTATTTTAATTAAATGAATGTCAAATACATTCTACAAAGCTAATTGAATCAAATGAAAGTGAAACACATTCAAACAAAGCAAATTAAATCAAATGAAATTCAATCACATTCAAACAAGGCTATTTGAATCAAATGAAAGTGAAATACATTCTACAAAGCTAATTGAATCAAATGAAACTCAAACACATTCAAACAAAGCTATTTGAATCAAATGAAAGTCAAATACATTCTACTAAGCTAATTGGATCAAAGGAAAGCCAAACACATTCAAACAAAGCTATTTGAATCAAATGAAAGTCAAATACATTCTACAAAGCTAATTGAATCAAATAAAAGTGAAACACATTCAAACAAAGCTATTTGAATTAAATGAGAGTCAAAAACATTCAAACAAAGCTAATTAAATCAAATAAAAGTCAAATACATTCTACAAAGCTAATTGAATCAAATGAAAGTCAAACACATTCAAACAAAGCTAATTGAATTAAATGAAAGTCAAATACATTCAATAAAGCTAATAGATTCAAATGAAAGTCAAACACATTCAAACAAAGCTATTTTAATCAAATGAATGTCAAATATGTTCAACAAAGCTAATTGTATCAAATGAAAGTCAAACACATTAAAATAAAGCTATTTGAATCAAAATAAAGTCAAACGCATTAAAACAAAGTTATTTAAATCAAATGAAAGTGAAATGCATTCTACAAAGCTAATTGAATCAAATGAAAGTTAAACGCAGTCAAACAAAGCTATTTGAATCAATGAGAGTCAAATACATTCTACGAAGCTAATTAAATCAAATGAAAGTCAAACTCATTCAAACAAAGCTAATTGAATCAAATGAAAGTCAAATACATTCTACAAAGCTAATTGAATCAAATGAAAGTCAAACACATTCAAATAAAGGTATTTGAATCAAATGAAAGTCAAACACATTCAAATAAAGCTATTTTAATTAAATGAATGTCAAATACATTCTACAAAGCTAATTGAATCAAATGAAAGTCAAACACATTCAAATAAAGCTATTTGAGTCAAATGAAAGTCAAATACATCTACAAAGCTAATTGAATCAAATGAAAGTCAAACACATTCAAACAAAGCTATTTGAATCAAATGAGAGTCAAATAAATTCAAACAAAGCTTATTAAATCAAATAAAAGTAAAATACATTCTACAAAACTAATTGCATCAAATGAAAGTCAAACACATTCAAACAAAGCCTTTTAAACCAACTGAAAGTCAAACACATTCAAAAAAAGCTTTTTAATTTAAATGATAGTCAAACACATTCAAACAAAGCTATATAAATCAAATGAAAGTGAAATGCATTCTACAAAGCAAATTGAATCAAATGAAATTCAATCACATTCAAACAAAGCTATTTGAATCAAATGAAAGTCAAATACATTTTACAAAGCTAATTGAATCAAATGAAACTCAAACACATTCAAACAAAGCTATTTGAATTAAATGAGAGTCAAACATGTTCAAACAAAGCTAATTAAATGAAATAAAAGTCAAATACATTCTACAAAGCTAATTGAATCAAATGAAAGTAAAAAACATTCAAACAAAGCTATTTGAATCAAATGAAAGTCAAATACATTCTACTAAGCTAATTGGATCAACTGAAAGTCAAACACATTCAAACAAAGCTATTTGAATCAAATGAAAGTCAAATACGTTCTACAAAGCTAATTGAATCAAATAAAAGTGAAATGCATTCTACAAAGCAAATTGAATCAAATGAATTTCAATCACATTCAAACAAAGCTATTTGAATCAAATGAAAGTCAAATACATTCTACAAAGCTATTTGAATCAAATGAAAGTCAAACACATTCAAACAAAGCGATTTGAATCAAATGAGAGTCAAATACATTAAAACAAAGCTAATTAAATCAAATAAAAGTCTAATATATTCTACAAAGCTAATTGAATTAAATTAAAGTCAAACACATTCAAACAAAGCTAATTGAATCAAATGAAAGTCAAACACATTCAAACAAAGATTTCGAATCAAATGAAAATACATTTTACAAAGCTAATTGAATCAAATGAAAGTCAAACACATTCAAATAAAGCTATTTCAATCAAATGAAAGTCAAATACATTCTACAAAGCAAATTGAATCAAATGAAAGTCAAACACATTCAAACAAAGCTATTTGAATCAAATGAGAGTCAAATACATTCAAACAAAGCTAATTAAATCAAATAAAAGTCTAATACATTCTACAAAGCTAATTGAATTAAATTAAAGTCAAACACATTCAAACAAAGCTAATTGAATCAAATGAAAGTCAAACACATTCAAACAAAGATTTCGAATCAAATGAAAGTCAAATACATTCTACAAAGCTAATTGAATCAAATGAAAGTCAAACACATTCAAATAAAGCTATTTGAATCAAATGAAAGTCAAATACATTCTACAAAGCTAATTGAATCAAATGAAAGTTAAACACATTGAAACAAAGCTGTTTGAATCAAATGAGAGTCAAACAAATTCAAACAAAGCTAATTAAATAAAATAAAAGTAAAATACATTCTACAAAGCTAATTGAATCAAATGAAAGTCAAACACATTTAAACAAAGTCTTTTAAATCAAATGAAAGTCAAACACATTCAAAAAAAGCTTTTTAATTTAAATGAAAGTCAAACACATTTTAACAAAGCTATATAAATCAAATGAAAGTGAAATGCATTCTACAAAGCAAATTGAATTAAATGAAATTCAAACACATTCTGTTTCGGGGTTTTCTGATGTCCTGCGGGAGAGTTACAATTCCGAGACTGGAACCGGACGCCTATACCTGCAAAACAACGGAGACTCCTGGTGGTGGGAGCTCCGCCTCCAACGGTCAAGTTAGTACTTGATTAAGGAGTAATTGATGCGGAAATTAAAGTGATTGGGTCTCTCTAGGTGAGAGTGTTTAATGTGAGTTTTTAGCGTAATCAGCCTGAACTCTGTGTGTAATTAATGTGTTTTTTCTGTCCTCCCCCCTTAATGAGGATTAAGGGAGGTATTTATAACCTTGGGAAACGTGCCAATCCTAGGTTTAGGTTAACCTAGGGCTGATTGGGCTTCCCTCGGAAGTTGGGCCTGGGTGGCCTGTTTCTCCATTAGGCATGGAGTATGCCATGTGTCATGACATAACAGGTCCAAGGTGGACGAATAAGCGTGTGCCACGTGGCAAGCCCTAACAGTTCCAACCGGTGGACACTTGGCAGGACCTGATTGGCCCACGTGGCGCATTCCGATTGGGAGGAGCAAAATCCCCTAATCATTTGCCCCTCACAGGTGGCACGTGACTGGTCACGTGTTACTTGTGACAGGTAACGCACTGTAACAGGCGACGGCCTGCTACAGGTGTCAGTCGGCGAAAGGCCGAGAGATTTTCCCGCCCAAATTTTGAATTCTGAAAGTGACCCTTCGCCTTCTCACTTCGCCTATATAAGGGAGAGTTGTCTTGAGTCATTTTCACACTTGAGAACTTTGTGAGAGAACATTCGGACCCCTGAACTTGCTCTGACATTTTGGACCTGTTCTGCCTACCGCCTGTTCTGACAAGCCGACTGCACAGGATTTTCAGCACTTCATCAATCGTCACTCGTTCAGGTAACTGTCGGTTCTCTTACTCTTAATTTTCTTTTTATTTTTTTGAAATGGCACCACGGAAGCACACGACACGACCTAGGTTAGTGCTCAGCCGGTCACCGGGGACGGCTGAATCTAGGACGAGGAGTGCCGCCTGCCCTTTTCCGGACCCATCTTTGCCCTTTATACAAAGTCCGACTGTATCTGTGTCTATGCAGAGCAGGATGGCCAGAACAAAAAAGACTGCTAGGATCTCAAATTCAGACGGCTCCTCCCACAGGGTGCCGATTAGTGAAACATCTGACCAAGCGCCAGATGTGGAAGTGAAACAAGGCGGCCTGAAAGCCGGCAATTCTGAGGGAGGAGTCATAGTGACCCCTTCCCATTTAACAGTTAACAATTCTGCTCCTTTTCAAAGAGAGGAGGCGGGCCCCTCCGGGAGAGGGGAGGAGTCGTCCACTTCGGACTCGTCAGAGGGCAATTCCGAGTCTAGCTCTTCTGGCCATGCTTCTCTGGACACAGAAGAGAAAAACAGCCGCCTGCAAGAGGCGAGGCTTTCTCACGCAGTTGAGAAGGGGGACAATTGGGCGGTGCCATCCGCCTCTTACCGAGAGCAAAATACCCCCTACTACTGCACGGTACCTCGGGGCCGGATCATAGTCATGCAAGAGAAAGTGGAGAGCTTTATCACAAACCACACAATGGCCCCGACTTTTTAGTGTTTGTGCCGGATCCAGAAGACACGGTCGTCTGGCCGGCTGGTACCAGTTATGATAGCGCCTGCTTTGGCTGCTACGAGGCGGGCATCAAGGCTGGGCTGCGCTTCCCATTACATCCGGCTGTTCAGCGGATCTTGGATGGGTATGAGTTGGGGTTATGGCAGTTAGCCCCGAACTCCTGGGTCAATGTACTCGGCTATGTGGCCGGGTGCGAACTGCACGGGGTGGAGCCGAGCTTCGAGGCTTTCGCCCGTATGAACTATCTCAGCCGGACCCCTAAGGCAGGCAGTATCGGCTGGTATCAATTGACAAGCCACAGGGGCTACCTCATGACGAGAGGTAAAGCAAACAAGTGGAAGGACTGGCGGAGCACCTTCCTCATCATTGAGAGTTCAGACACTGAGCTGAACAAGCGCTTCAATAGGTGGAATAGGAATCTGCCCCTTCTTGCAGGCGGCCGTAGCATGCCGCCTGTTCCCCCCAAGGCTAAGAAAGAGATCCTTGATAAAGGACTCTTTAAAGTAGAGTCGAGGGTCGACTCTACTTCAGGGGTACGAGAGCAAGTACCCCTGCACTGCGTCCCGAGCTTCAAATGGCTCTACGACGAGTACTTTTTGGCCGCCTGTGGCCTCAGCAGTCGGTGCTCAAGAGGTAGTCGGCTTGTCGAATACTCTGTTGTTCCATACATTTCTTGTTATGACTTTTATTAACTTTGCTGTTTGTTTTTGCAGCTGACGCCATGATCAAAATTACCGCCTCCAAAACTGCGGCGGCCATGTTGCGGGCCTCCATCATGCAACAAGCTTCAACCGACTCCCCCAAGAAGGGGGCACCCTTGGTGAGCTCCGAACCTTTCACCCTCTTTTTGGAGTTGTGTTTATGCATATACTGACTTTTTTCTTCTTTTTTAGACGGGTGCTCCAAGAGCTTCATCTTCCCAACAGTCGGACCCCAAGGCCCGGAGGACGACTGTTGCGAGCTCTCCTGGTTCTGCCAGGAAACATGTGGCGGCTGAGAAACAGCCGGCCACTTCTTCTAAAACTCCAACTGGGCCACCTAGAAGTATGAAGTTGTCCTTGTAAATTTTAGACTTGCTCCCTTTTTTACTAGGTCTAATCTGTTTGTTTATGCTTGATGCAGCCGGCCCTTAGGAGCCTGACTTGGTAGAGGTGGCCAAGTCTATGATCAGGGTCGTTCCTCCAGCTGAAAGGGAGGCGGTCAGGGGTGTCGGCACCCTTGACCTAGACGGGATTGCAGGGGTCCTTGCTGAGGTATACTTAGCATATTTTTGAGTATTTGAATTCCAGGACGCCTGTTTTCTTTTTGTTTGGAAACTGACGCCTGTTCCTTTGTACTTAGGCCCTGATCCGAGTGAACGACCTTCGCAAGCCGCTTGACCGGAAGAACAAAGAGGTAAAGGCTGCAAAAGTTATGGCCGCCTCTGACTGTGATTAGGCAATGTTTCAAATTGCCCAAAATGAAGTTCTGACCATTGATAATCTTTATTATCAGGCGCAGGCTACCGCCGCTGTTCGGGCTCAGTTAGAGGCGGCCCAGAAGAGGAATGGCGAGCTGGAGGTGACCATCAGCAATCTCAAGGTCGAGCTGAAACCTCTTCGCCTAAAGATGTACTCATACGAAGCCTTGGAGAAATCCTTGGCCAACGTAAAGGAACGCCTGGTGACCCAGGAGAAGAGTCTTACTCAGGAGCTCTCGCAAAAGGCCGAGCAAGAGAAGAAAGAGCTGGTCCGGGAGATGATAGAAGACTCCGCTCAAATCCAGCGCATGACTTGGGGCCGCCTCTTCCCCAATGCCGACTTTGCCTCATGGGAAAAAATGTACCGCCAGTGTTCTGATACATATAATCAAGAGATCCTGGCGGCTGCTGAGGAAGAGGCGTTGGAGGAAGCGTTGGAGGAGGAGGAGCCGGTAGTGGCGCTTGTGCTGCTTGGGGGTAATGCATCAAAAAAGGATGCAGCTGAAGCCGAGTCCAGCAAGAAGAGTGCTGACCAGGCGGCAGCTGCTTATATTGAAGATCTGCCCCCTTCTTAAGCTTTATGTATTCTTTCCACGGCCTGCGTGCCGTTTGTTTTGTATTTACCCGGCCAGGGGGTCGGGGCTTTGAATATTTTGCCGGTCTTTAATGACCGGCTTCTTTTTAATGAATTTTTGTTTTGCTTCAAATTTGTCTAAGTATTGAATATTCTAATATCCAATTGTTCACTAGACCGACTGTTTTACATGGCCGATAGTTGCAGACAGGTACGGATAGTTAGTCACGCCGCCTATGCCCCTGGACGACTGGTTGTCTGTTTCCAGGATAGACGATCAGTCGGCCATTTATCCAATTAGTATTCGAACTATTTTAGACTAAATCCTTTTTAGGCAGGCGGTCCTGTCATTTGTAAATTTAACCAAGTAGGAAAGTGGTCTGACCAAGTGAACATGATTGTTACTTAGTTGCCAAGGAACTTAGTAGAGGTATCAAGCGGTGGGTACCGGTTGTTCCCCTTTATTCGCCAATGTTTGTTGGCTTTTAACTCATAAGTTGTTAACCTAGCAGGAGTAGTGGTTGAGAGCCCCTGTTTGCGAAAAACAGGCGGACGACTCATACTTTTTAGGCTCCATACTAAGTTTGAGGGAGTGACTATGAGTTAACTTTGGAGTTACTTAATCGCCGTCACTCCTGCTTGAGTAGTAAAGGTACCAGGCGGCGGAGGCCGGCTGATCCTTTTGATTCGCCAATGTTTGTTGGCTATTAACTCAAGAGGTTACCTAGTAGGAATAGGGGTTTGAGTGCCGCTGTTTGCCAAAAAACAGGCGGTCTACTCAAACCTTTTAAGTTCCATACCAAGTTTGAGGGAGTTACTATGAGTTAACGTTGGTGTTACTCAGTCGCCGTCACTCTTGCTTGAGAAGTAGAGGTACCAGGCGGCGGAGGCCGGCTAGAACCCTTGATTTGCCAATGTTTGTTGGCTATTAACTCAAGAGGTACCCCCTGCATTTATCCCAAGTAATACAGGCGGTCATCTGACTCAGATGTCAACTACTACCACTGGTTTGGTTAGTGATAGAGTTATCCTTGTCCAAAAACGGCTACGTGGTTGCCCTTGGGGACAGTCGTATAGGTGCTTAATTAGTTTATAGAGCAATGTTCCACCCAAAAGGGAGCTGCTCTCTGCGACGAATTTCATCCGGAGGGATGCCGCCGGACGCCTGCTATGATGTTGGGATAGGTCGTATTAGTTTTGAAGATTGGATCAGTTTGCTTGGCGCCTGGTCTGATCATTCGGCCTGTGGCCTTGGTTAGTCCTTTGGTGGACGTAGATGCTAAGAGGAGGGCAACTGCCTTTTTAGGCACAGGGTCGGCCAGGCCCTAATCTTTTTAGCTAAGTATAAGGGGGGTGGCTGTGTGTTTGGAACCAGTCGGCCCTCTTCTATGGAGAGTAGCCGACTATATGTCCAGACGACATGCCCCTATGGTGAGTAAAATACTCAATGGAGAGTAGCCGACTGTAAAGGTACAGACGACATGCCCCTCTGAAGATAGAGTAAAAATACTCAATGGAGAGTAGCCGACTGTAGAGGTACAGACGGCATGCCCCTCTTAAGATAGAGTAAAATACTCAATGGAGAGTAGCCGGCTGTAAAGGTACAGACGACATGCCCCTTTAAAGTAAGAATTTAAACATGGAGAGTAGCCGACTATTTGTTAGTAGGCGTGCCCCTCTTAGTACAAAATTGAATAGTAAGTATGCAAACTTTTATTAAGTAGCTCTTGACTATTTACATCATTCAAAAGAAATATTTCTTAAGATTGTCTACATTCCAAGTTCGAGGCAACGGTCGTCCGTCTGGTGTTTCCAGACGGTAGGTACCGTCCCTGACCTCTTCACAGATTCGGTAGGGTCCTTCCCAGTTGGGAGTTAGTTTTCCAGACTCATTAGCCCTACCAACTGCTTCCATTTTTCTAAGTACAAAGTCCCCCACTTTGGGTGGACGCCTGTGTACTTTTTTGTTGTATGATCTAGTCATTCTCAGGCGGTAAATTTCATGGCGCAAGACAGCATTGCCCCTCCTTTCAGGAAGTGAGTCTAATGCCATGCGCATGGCTTCCCAGTTTGCCTCTTCGTCATATAGCATTACTGGAAGAGTCGGCTCGTAGTGTTCTATTGGAAGAACAGCTTCCCCACCATAAGTTAGGAGGAATGGAGTTTCTCCAGTCGCCCCTTTTTCAGTCGTCCTAATGGCCCAGAGAACATGTGGTAATTCATCCGCCCATAGGCCGCCTGCTCGTTCAATCTTTTTCTTGAGACCGTCTGAGATGATTTTATTAAAGGCTTCTACCTGGCCGTTTGCTTGTGGACGGCCGACAGATGCAAAGTAGTTTGCAATTCCTTGGTCACCCAACCAGCTTTTGAGAACAGGCGTCTCAAATTGGGGACCATTATCAAAAACCATAGACATGGGAACCCCGAACCGAGTGACGACATTTTTCCAAATGAATGAAATTACATCCTTCGTCTTGATTCCCTTTACAGCCTCCGCCTCTACCCATTTAGTGAAGTAGTCGACGGCAACAAGTATGTACCTCCTTCCGCCTGCAGCAGGCGTATATGGACCCAGAATATCCATGCCCCACTTAGCAAACAGTAGTGGGCTATGAATGGTAGTGAGGTCAGTAGCCGGACGGTGAATTAGCTTGCCAAACCTTTGGCACTTGTCAGATTTTTTCACCATCTCCATTGCATCTGCTTCCAAAGTAGGCCAAAAGTAGCCCTGCCGCCTTGCCCTTTGAGCAAGCGTCCTACCGCCTATATGAGAAGCACAGTAACCAGAGTGAAGATCGTCTAGTATCTCTCGTCCCTTTTCTGGAGTAACACACTTTAAGAAGGGTTGAAGGTACCCCCTTTTGTGAAGTTCTCCCTTTATTATTTCAAAACAGGTTGCTCGTTTTTTCAGTGCTGCCGCCGGTTGATGATCATCCGGCAGGGTACCATTTGCCAAATATGCCCTGATTGGATCCATCCAGGTTGAGCTTCTGTCTAGGATTCCAATAGGGACTTCCTCGATGCTTCTCTTCTCCATTACTTCCCAAAAAACAGTTCAAGGAGTATCAGAGGAGGCGGATGATGCTAACTTTGACAGTGCATCCGCCTGGTTGTTTTCTGATCTCGGCACTTGGATCATATGGAAATCCTCAAGGGAGCCGACTGCTTGTCGTACCGCCTGTAAATACTTGATCATGGCCGGATGGGTTGCTTCGTATTCGCCATTGTACTGACTCACTATCAATTGTGAATCGGAACAGGCGTCTATTTTTCTTGCCCCTGCTGCCTTGCACATGCGGATCCCGGCTAGTAAAGCTTCATATTCTGCCTCATTGTTTGAGGCCTGAAAACTGAAGCGTAAAGCATACTCGTACCTGTCGCCCTCTGGCGACTGACATATGACGCCTGCTCCACAACCATTTGAAGTAGAGCTTCCGTCCACATATACCTTCCAGACTTGGTCTGGAATTTGAGAGTCAGGAGGACGAGTCATCTCAACAATAAAGTCAGCAAAGGCTTGCCCCTTCACTGCTTTTCTAAGCTCGAAAGTAACTTCGAGGCTCTGTATTTCTATGGCCCATTTGATCATTCGGCCTGACGACTCCATGATGGTCAGTGGCCGCTTGATAGGTTGGTCTGTATACACGACGACTGCATGTGCCAAAAAGTAGGGCTTCAATTTTTTAACAGCCATGAAGAGTGCATGACCAAATTTCTCCACTAGGGGATACCTCAACCCGGCATTTTTCAGTACGTGACTGACAAAGTAGACCGGGAGCTGACAGCCGTCTCTTTTAGCAAGGAGAACAGCGCTTAACGCATGATCAGAGACGGCCAGGTACATGTAGAGTACTTCTTTGGGCAAAGGGCTGACCAGCCTCGGCAAGGAATGCAAGTGAACTTTCAATTTCTGGAAGGCGGCCTCAGCATCCGGCCCCCATTCAAACCTTGCCTTTTTCTTAAATGCCTGGAAAAAGTATAAACATTGTCGCCTGATCGGCTTAGAAATCTTCCCAAGGCCGCCAGACAACCTGTTAACTTCTGAACCTCTCGGATGGTACGAGGCGACTGCATGTCAATGACCACCTGCACCTTCTCAGGGTTCGCCTCTATTCCTCTCTGATTGATAAGGAATCCGAGAAATTTCCCAGACTCAACTCCAAAGACACATTTCTTGGGATTGAGCATGACATGGTGCAGCCTGAGTGTGGCGAAAGTTTCTCGGAGGTCCGACAGATGTTCTTTCTGAAGTTTAGTCTTGACAATCATATCATCAATGTATGCCTCGACGTTTCTCCCAATCTGATCAAAGAACACAGAGTTTATCATTCGCTGGAAGGTAGCCGGGGCATTCTTAAGACCAAACGGCATGACCATGTAACAGTATAACCCCTGATCAGTGACAAAGGCCGTCTTCTCCTGATCTTTCTTCCACAAAGGAATTTGATGGAAACCAGAGTAGGCGTCCATAAAGCTCATCAAAGCATGGCCGGCTGTTGAGTCGACCAGATTATCAATTTTAGGCAGAGGGTAACTGTCCTTGGGGCACGCCTTGTTTAAGTCTGTGTAGTCTACACACATTCGCCAGGTGCCATTCGGCTTTTTAACAAGCACCACATTTGCAACCCAGTCTGGGAAGTAACATTGCCGAATGAACCCTGCATCAAGTAATTTTTTAACTTCGGCGGCTGCCGCCTGACTTCTTTCTTCGCCATGGTTCCGCTTCTTTTGCCGTACCGGCTTCTTTTTCGGATCCACGGCCAGTTTATGTACCGCCAGATCAGGACTAATGCCTGGCATTTCATGGACTTCGAATGCAAAGATGTCCTTGTATTCTTTCAATAGTTTGTGAAAGTCGTCACCAAGGTCTCTCAGAGCAGTCGTCCTAACTTTGACTGTTCGATCAGGACGTGAGTCGTCTAAGATCAGGTTCGTATGCTCACCAGCCGGCTGAGGGCGGAACTCATCCGACCGCTCCTCTGCCAATGATTGCTATTTTTTGTCTTTTCTTGCGGCACCTGTCTGGGATGCCTTTCTCTTCTTGCCGCCTGCTTCTTGAACAGGCGCACTCTCTTTGACATTGTCAAGGTCTGTTTTTCCACCACTTGACCCAGTGGCCATAACAGTGGGCTTGACATCCGAGAGATAGCACTCTCGGGCCATCCTCTGATCTCCCCTTAGGGAGCCGACTGTTCCATTATCCCTCTCAAACTTGAGCAACATAAGAGATGGGATGATAACAGCCTTGGACTTATTCAGGGTTGGTCGTCCCAGAATCATGTTGTAGGCCGAGAGTTCTTCTACTACCAGGAACCGGACTACCATGTGTCGTCCTTCCCCTTTTTCGCCCAGGCGGATGGGTAAATCCACTCGTCCCAGTGGGTGGACGACTCCTCCTCCAAACCCTACTAAAGGGTGGGAGGCCGGATGTATGCAATCAGTCTGATATTTTAGTTTCGACAGACATTTGCTACTGATGAGATCTGAGGAGCTTCCGGTATCTATGAGGATTCGGCCAACTCTCTGGTTGGCCACTTTACATTCAATAACGATAGGGTCGTCATGCGGCCCTCTTACCCCTCCTAGATCTTCTTCAGTGATGACAATCTCAGGAAATGAATATTTGGACGACCGTTCTTGGTGAAGGGAATTTACATCTAACCGCCTGATATTGTCTTTGTTTCCCCTAATAGTGGGGTCGCCTCCTGAGAAGCCGCCTGCAATGGTGTAGACGACTGCATCATCTGTATCGGAGCTGTCGGCCTGTTGATTCTTTTTGGCCGACTGCTTTTTTGAGGAAGTTTTCCCCGTAGATTTCTTGACATAAGTGTTAATTAGCTTTGTTTGAATGTATTTGACTCTCATTTGATTCAAATAGCTTTGTTTGAATGTGTTTAACTTTCATTTGATTCAATTAGCTTTGTAGAATGCGTTTCACTTTCATTTGATTTAAATAATTTTGTTTGAATGCGTTTGACTTTCATTTGATTCAAATAGCTTTATTTGAATGTGTTTGACTTTCTTTTGATACAATTAGCTTTGTTGAACATATTTGACATTCATTTGATTTAAATAGCTTTGTTTGAATATGTTTGACTTTCATTTGATTCAATTAGCTTTGTTTAAATGTGTTCGACTTTCATTTGATTCTATTAGCTTTGTAAAATGTATTTGACTGTCATTTGATTCAATTAGCTTTGTTTGAATGTATTTGACTCTCATTTGATTCAAATAGTTTTGTTTGAATGTGTTTGACTTTCATTTGATTCAATTAGCTTTGTTTGAATGTGTTTGACTTTAATTTAATTCAATTAGCTTTGTCATTTGATTCGAAATCTTTGTTTGAATGTGTTTGACTTTCATTTGATTCAATTAGCTTTGTTTGAATGTGTTTGACTTTAATTTAATTCAATTAGCTTTGTAGAATATATTAGACTTTTATTTGATTTAATTAGCTTTGTTTTAATGTATTTGACTCTCATTTGATTCAAATAGTTTTGTTTGAATGTGTTTGACTTTCATTTGATTCAAATAGCTTTGTTTGAATGTGTTTGACTTTCATTTGATTCAATTAGCTTAGTAGAATGTATTTGACTTTTATTTGATTCAATTAGCTTTGTAGAATGTATTTGGCTTTCACTTGGCTCGAAAGCTTTGTTTGAATGTGATTGACTTTAATTTAATTATATTAGCTTATTTTGAATGTGTTTGACTTTAATTTAATTCGATTAGCTTATTTTGAATTAGCTTATTTAATTCAATTAGCTTTGTAAAATGTATTTGACTTCCTTTTGATTCAATTAGCTTTTGTTTGAATGTGTTTGACTTTTATATGATTCAATTTGCTTCGTAGAATGTATTCGACTTTTATTTGATTTAATTAGCTTTGTTTGAATGTGTTTGACTTTCATTTGATTCAATAAGCTTTGTAGAATGTATTTGACTTTCATTTGAATCAAATAACTTTGTTTGACTGTGTTTGACTTTCATTTGATTCAATTTTCTTTGTAGAATGTATTTGACATTCATTTAATTAAAATAGCTTTGTTTGAACGTGTTTGACTTTCATTTGATTCAATAAGCTTTGTTTGAATGTGTTTGACTTTCATTTGATTTAATTAGCTTTGTAGAATGTATTTGACTTTCATCTGATTCAAATAACTTTTTTGACTGTGTTTGACTTTCATTTGTTTCAATTTGCTTTGTAGAATGTATTTGACTTTCATTTGAGTCAAATAACTTTGTTTGACTGTGTTTGACTTTCATTTGTTTCAATTTGCTTTGTAGAATGTATTTGACATTCATTTAATAAAAATAGCTTTGCTTGAATGTGTTTGACTTTCATTTGATTCAATTAGCTTTGTTTGAATGTGTTTGACTTTCATTTGATTCAATTAGCTTTGTAGAATGTATTTGACTTTCATTTGATTCAAATAGCTTTGTTTGAATGTGTTTGATTTTCAATTGATTCAATTAGCTTTGTAGAATGTATTTTACTGTCATTTGATTCAAATAGCTTTGTTTGAATGTGTTTGAATTTCATTTAATTCAATTTGCTTTGTAGAATGCATTTCACTTTCATTTGATTTATATAGCTTTGTTTGAATGTGTTTGATTTTCATTTAAATTAAAAAGCTTTGTTTGAATGTGTTTGACTTTCATTTGATTTAAAAGACTTTGTTTGAATGTGTTTGACTTTTATTTGATTCAATTAGCTTTGTAGAATGTATTTTACTTTTTTTTTATTTAATTTGCTTTGTTTGAATTTGTTTGACTCTCATTTGATTCAAACAACTTTGTTTGAATGTGTTTGACTTTCATTTGATTCAATTAGCTTTGTAGAATGTATTTGACTTTCATTTGATTCAAATAGCTTCATTTGAATGTGTTTGACTTTCATTTGATTCAATTAGCTTTGTAGAATGTATTTGACTTTCATTTGATTCGAAATCTTTGTTTGAATGTGTTTGACTTTCATTTGATTCAATTAGCTTTGTTTGAATGTGTTTGACTTGAATTTAATTCAATTAGCTTTGTAGAATGTATTAGACTTTTATTTTATTTAATTAGCTTTGTTTGAATGTATTTGACTCTCATTTGATTCAAATAGCTTTGTTTGAATGTGTTTGACTTTCATTTGATTCAATTAGCTTTGTAGAATGTATTTGACTTTCATTTGATTCGAAATCTTTGTTTGAATGTGTTTGACTTTCATTTGATTCAATTAGCTTTGTTTGAATGTGTTTGACTTTAATTTAATTCAATTAGCTTTGTACAATGTATTAGACTTTTATTTGGTTTAATTAGCTTTGTTTTAATGTATTTGACTCTCATTTGATTCAAATAGCTTTGTTTGAATGTGTTTGATTTTCATTTGATTCAAATAGCTTTGTTTGAATGTGTTTGACTTTCATTTGGTTCAATTAGCTTTGTAGAATGTAATTGAATTTCATTCGATTAAAATAGCTTTGTTTGAATGTGCTTGACTTTCATTTGATTCAATTAGCTTTGTTTGAATGTGTTTGACTTTCATTTGATTCAATTAGCTTTGTTGAATGTATTTGACTTTCATTTGATTCAATTAGCTTTGTTTGAATGTGTGTGACTTTCATTTGATTCAATTAGCTTTGTAGAATGTATTTGACTCTCATTTGATTCAAATAGCTTTGTTTGAATGCGTTTAACTTTCATTTGATTCAATTAGCTTTGTAGAATACATTTCACTTTCATTTAATTTAAACAACTTTGTTTGAATGTGTTTGACTTTCATTTGACTCTAATAGCTTTATTTGATTGCGTTTGACTTTCATTTGATACAATTAGCTTTGTAGAACGTATTTGACTTTCATTTGATTCAAATAGCTTTATTTGAATGTGTTTGACTTTCATTTGATTCAATTAGCTGTGTAGAATGTATTTGACTTTCATTTGAGTAAAATAACTTTGTTTGACTGTGTTTGATTTTCATTTGTTTTAATTTGCTTTATAGAATGTATTTGCCTTTCATTTTCTTCAAATAGCTTTGTTTGAATGTGTTTGACTTTCATTTGATTCAATTAGCTTTGTAGAATGTATTTGACATTCATTTAAATAAAATAGCTTTGTTTGAATGTGTTTGACTTTCAATTGATTCAATTAGCTATGTTTGAATGTGTTTGACTTTCATTTGATTCAATTAGCTTTGTAGAATGTATTTGACTTTCATTTGATTCAAATAGCTTTGTTTGAATGTGTTTGACTTTCAATTGATTCAATTAGCTATGTAGAATGTATTTGACTGTCATTTGATTCAAATAGCTTTGTTTGAATGTGTTTGAATTTCATTTAATTCAATTTGCTTTGTAGAATGCATTTCACTTTCATTTGATTCAATTAGCTTTGTAGAATGTATTTGACATTCATTTAATTAAAATAGCTTTGTTTGAATGTGTTTGACTTTCATTTGATTCAAATAGCTTTATGTGAATGTGTTTGACTTTCATTTGATTCAATTAGCTTTGTAGAATGTATTTGACTTTCATTTGATTCAATTAGCTTTGTTTGAATGAGTTTGACTTTCATTTGATTCAATTAGCTTTGTAGAATGTATTTGACTCTCATTTGATTCAAATAGCTTTGTTTGAATGCGTTTAACTTTCATTTAATTCAATTAGCTTTGTAGAATGCATTTCACTTTCATTTGATTTAAATAACTTTGTTTCAATGCGTTTGACTATCATTTGATTCAAATAGCTTTATTTTAATGTGTTTGACTTTCATTTGATACAACTAGCTTTGTTGAACGTATTCGACATTCATTTGATTAATATAGCTTTGTTTGAATGTGTTTGACTTTCATTTGATTCAATTTGCTTTGTTTGAATGTGTTTGACTTTCATTTGATTCTATTAGCTTTGTTGAATGTATTTGACTTTCATTTGATTCAATTAGCTTTGTTTGAATGTGTTTGACTTTCATTTGATTTAATTAGCTTTGTAGAATGTATTTGACTTTTATTTGATTTAATTAGCTTTGTTTGAAAGTTTTTGACTCTCATTTAATTCAAATAGCTTTGTTTGAATGTATTTGACTTTCATTTGAGTCAAATAGCTTTGTAGAATGTATTTGACTTTCATTTGATTCAAATAGCTTTGTTTGAATCTGATTGAATTTCATTTGATTTATATAGCTTTGTTTGAATGTGTTTGACTTTCATTTAAATTAAAAAGCTTTTTTTGAATGTGTTTGACTTTCATTTGATTTAAAAGGCTTTATTTGAATGTGTTTGACTTTCATTTGATGCAATTAGCTTTGTCGAATGTATTTTACTTTTTTTGATTTATTTAGCTTTGTTTGAATTTATTTGACTCTCATTTGATTCAAAAAGCTTTGTTTGAATGCGTTTGACTTTCATTTGATTCAATTAGCTTTGTAGAATGTATTTGGCTTTCATTTGATTCAAATAGCTTTATTTGAATGTGTTTGACTTTCATTTGATTCAATTAGCTTTGTAGAATGTATTTGACTTTCATTTGATTCAAAATCTTTGTTTGAATGTGTTTGACTTTCATTTGATTCAAATAGCTTTGTTTGAATGTGTTTGACTTTCTTTTGATTCAAATAGCTTTGTTTGAATGTGTTTGACTTTCATTTGATTCAATTAGCTTTGTAGAATGTATTTGACTTTCATTTGAGTCAAATAACTTTGTTTGACGGTGTTTGACTTTCTTTTGTTTCAATTTGCTTTGTAGAATGTATTTGACTTTCATTTTCTTCAAATAGCTTTGTTTGAATGTGTTTCACTTTCATTTGATTCAATTAGCTTTGTAGAATGTATTTAACATTCATTTAATTAAAATAGCTTTGTTTGAATGTTTTTGACTTTCATTTGATTCAATTAGCTTTGTTTGAATGTGTTTGACTTTCATTTGATTCAATTAGTTTTGTAGAATGTAATTGACTTTCATTCGATTAAAATAACTTTGTTTGAATGTGCTTGACTTTCATTTGATTCAATTAGCTTTGTTTGAATGTGTTTGACTTTTATTTGATTCAATTAGCTTTGTTGAATGTATTTGACTTTCATTTGATTCAATTAGCTTTGTTTTAATGTGTTTGACTTTCATTTGATTCAATTAGCTTTGTTTGAATGTGTTTGACTTTCATTTGATTTAATTAGCTTTGTAGAATGTATTTGACTTTTATTTGATTTAATTAGCTTTGTTTGAAAGTTTTTGACTCTCATTTAATTCAAATAGCTTTGTTTGAATGTGTTTCACTTTTATTTGATTCAATTAGCATTGTAGAACGTATTTGACTTTCATTTTATTCAATTAGCTTTGTAGAATGTATTTGACTTTTATTTGATTCAATTAGCTTTGTTTGAACATGTTTGACTCTCATTTGATTCAAATAGCTTTGTTTGAATGTATTTGACTTTCATTTGAGTCAAATAGCTTTGTAGAATGTATTTGACTTTCATTTGATTCAAATAGCTTTGTTTGAATGTGATTGAATTTCATTTGATTTATATAGCTTTGTTTGAATGTGTTTGACTTTCATTTAAATTAAAAAGCTTTTTTTGAATGTGTTTGACTTTCATTTGATTTAAAAGGCTTTATTTGAATGTGTTTGACTTTCATTTGATGCAATTAGCTTTGTCGAATGTATTTTACTTTTTTTGATTTATTTAGCTTTGTTTGAATTTATTTGACTCTCATTTGATTCAAATAGCTTTGTTTGAATGTGTTTGACTTTCATTTGATTCAATTAGCTTTTTAGAATGTATTTGGCTTTCATTTGATTCAAATAGCTTTATTTGAATGTGTTTGACTTTCATTTGATTCAATTAGCTTTGTAGAATGTATTTGACTTTCATTTGATTCAAAATCTTTGTTTGAATGTGTTTGACTTTCATTTGATTCAAATAGCTTTGTTTGAATGTGTTTGACTTTCATTTGATTCAAATAGCTTTGTTTGAATGTGTTTGACTTTCATTTGATTCAATTAGCTTTGTAGAATGTATTTGACTTTCATTTGAGTCAAATAACTTTGTTTGACGGTGTTTGACTTTCTTTTGTTTCAATTTGCTTTGTAGAATGTATTTGACTTTCATTTTCTTCAAATAGCTTTGTTTGAATGTGTTTCACTTTCATTTGATTCAATTAGCTTTGTAGAATGTATTTAACATTCATTTAATTAAAATAGCTTTGTTTGAATGTGTTTGACTTTCATTTGATTCAATTAGCTTTGTAGAATGTATTTGACTTTCATTTGATTCAAATAGCTTTATTTGAATGTGTTTGACTTTCAATTGATTCAATTAGCTTTGTAGAATGTATTTTACTGTCATTTGACTCAAATAGCTTTGTTTGAATGTGTTTGAATTTCATTTAATTCAATTTTCTTTGTAGAATGCATTTCCCTTTCATTTGATTTATATAGCTTTGTTTGAATGTGTTTGACTTTCATTTAAATTAAAAAGCTTTTTTTGAATGTGTTTGACTTTCATTTGATTTAAAAGACTTTGTTTGAATGTGTTTGACTTTCATTTGATTCAATTAGCTTTGTAGAATGTATTTTACTTTTATTTTATTTAATTAGCTTTGTTTGAATTTGTTTGACTCTCATTTGATTCAAACAACTTTATTTGAATGTGTTTGACTTTCATTTGATTCAATTAGCTTTGTAGAATGTATTTGACTTTCATTTGATTCAAATAGCTTTATTTGGATGTGTTTGACTTTCATTTGATTCAATTAGCTTTGTAGAATGTATTTTCATTTGATTCGAAATCTTTGTTTGAATGTGTTTGACTTTCATTTAATTCAATTAGTTTTGTAGAATATATTAGACTTTTTTTTGATTTAATTAGCTTTGTTTTAATGTATTTGACTCTCATTTGATTCAAATAGTTTTGTTTGAATGTGTTTGACTTTCATTTGATTCAAATAGCTTTGTTTGAATGTGTTTGACTTTCATTTGATTCAATTAGTTTTGTAGAATGTAATTGACTTTCATTCGATTAAAATAGCTTTGTTTGACTGTGCTTGACTTTCATTTGATTCAATTAGCTTTGTTTGAATGTGTTTGACTTTTATTTGATTCAATTAGCTTTGTTGAATGTATTTGACTTTCATTTGATTCAATTAGCTTTGTTTTAATGTGTTTGACTTTCATTTGATTCAATTAGCTTTTTAAAATGTATTTGACTCTCATTTGATTCAAATAGCTTTTTTTTAATGCGTTTAACTTTCATTTGATTCAATTAGCTTTGTAGAATACATTTCACTTTTATTTAATTTAAAAAACTTTGTTTGAATGTGTTTGACTTTCATTTCCCCCAAATAGCTTTATTTGATTGCGTTTGACTTTCATTTGATACAATTAGCTTTGTAGAACGTATTTGACTCTTACTTGATTCAAATAGCTTTATTTGAATGTGTTTGACTTTCATTTGATTCAATTAGCTTTGTAGAATGTATTTGACTTTCATTTGAGTCAAATAACTTTGTTTGACTGTGTTTGACTTTCATTTGTTTCAATTTGCATTGTAGAATGTATTTGACTTTCATTTTCTTCAAATAGCTTTGTTTGAATGTGTTTGACTTTCATTTAATTCAGTTACCTTTGTAGAATGTATTTGACATTCATTTAATTAAAATAGCTTTGTTTGAATGTGTTTGACTTTCATTTTATTCAATTAGCTTTGTTTGAATGTGTTTGACTTTCATTTGATTCAATTAGCTTTGTAGAATGTATTTGACTTTCAATTTGATTCAAATAGCTTTGTTTGAATGTGTTTGACTTTCATTTGATACAATTAGCTTTGTAGAATGTATTTGACTGTCATTTGATTCAAATAGCTTTGTTTGAATGTGTTTGAATTTCATTTAATTCAATTTGCTTTGTAGAATGCATTTTACTTTCATTTGATTTATATAGCTTTGTTTAAATGTGTTTGACTATCATTTGACTTAAAAGGCTTTGTTTGAATGTGTTTGACTTTCATTTGATGCAATTAGCTTTGTAGAATGTATTTTACTTTTATTTGATTTAATTAGCTTTGTTTGAATTTATTTGACTCTCATTTGAATCAAATAGCTTTCTTTGAATGTGTTTGACTTTCATTTGATTCAATTAGCTTTGTAGAATGTATTTTACTTTTATTTGATTTAATTAGCTTTGTTTGAATTTATTTGACTCTCATTTGATTCAAATAGCTTTGTTTGAATGTATTTGACTTTCATTTGATTCAATTAGCTTTGTAGAATGTATTTGACTTTCATTTGATTCAAATAGCTTTATTTGAATGTGTTTGACTTTCATTTGATTCAATTAGCTTTGTAGAATGTATTTGACATTCATTTAATTAAAATGTCTTTGTTTGAATGTGTTTGACTTTCATTTGATTCAAATAGCTTTATTTGAATGTGTTTGACTTTTATTTGATTCAATTAGCTTTGTAGAATTTATTTGACTTCCATTTGATTCAATTAGCTTTGTTTGAATGTGTTTGACTTTTATATGATTCAATTAGCTTTGAAGAATGTATTTGACTTTTATTTGATTTAATTAGCTTTGTTTGAATGTGTTTGACTTTCATTTGATTCAATTAGCTTTGTAGAATGTATTTGACTTTCATTTGAATCAAATAACTTTGTTTGACTGTGTTTGACTTTCATTTGATTCAATTTGCTTTGTAGAATGTATTTGACTTTCATTTTCTTTAAATAGCTTTGTTTGAATGTGTTTGACTTTCATTTGATTCAATTAACTTTGTAGAATGTATTTGACATTCATTTAATTAAAATAGCTTTGTTTGAATGTGTTTGACTTTCATTTGATTTAACTAGCTTTGTTTGAATGTGTTTGACTTTCATTTGATGCAATTAGCTTTGTCGAATGTATTTTACTTTTATTTGATTTATTTAGCGTTGTTTGAATTTATTTGACTCTCATTTGATTCAAATAGCTTTGTTTGAATGTGTTTGACTTTCATTTGATTCAATTAGCTTTGTAGAATGTATTTGCCTTTCATTTGATTCAAATAGCTTTATTTGAATGTGTTTGACTTTCATTTGATTCAATTAGCTTTGTAGAATGTATTTGACTTTCATTTGATTCAAAATCTTTGTTTGAATGTGTTTGACTTTCATTTGATTCAAATAGCTTTGTTGGAATGTGTTTGACTTTCATTTGATTCAAATAGCTTTGTTTGAATGTGTTTGACTTTCATTTGATTCAATTAGCGTTGTAGAATGTATTTGACTTTCATTTGAGTCAAATAACTTTGTTTGACGGTGTTTGACTTTCTTTTGTTTCAATTTGCTTTATAGAATGTATTTGACTTTCATTTTCTTCAAATAGCTTTGTTTGAATGTGTTTCACTTTCATTTGATTCAATTAGCTTTGTAGAATGTATTTAACATTCATTTAATTAAAACAGCTTTGTTTGAATGTGTTTGACTTTCATTTGATTCAATTAGCTTTGTAGAATGTATTTGACTTTTATTTTATTTAATTAGCTTTGTTTGAATGTTTTTTCTCTCATTTAATTCAAATAGCTTTGTTTGAATGTGTTTCACTTTTATTTGATTCAATTAGCTTTGTAGAACGTATTTGACTTTCATTTGATTCAAATAGCTTTGTTTGAATGTGTTTTGACTTTCATTTGATCCAATTAGCTTAGTAGAATGTATTTGACTTTCATTTGATTCAAATATCTTTGTTTGAATGTTTTTGACTTTCATTTGATTCAATTAGCTTTGTAGAATGTATTTGACTTTTATTTGATTTAATTAGCTTTGTTTGAACATGTTTGACTCTCATTTTATTCAAATAGCTTTGTTTGAATGTGTTTGAGTTTCATTTGATTCAATTAGCTTTGTAGAATGTATTTGACTTTCATTTGATTCAAATAGCTTTGTTTGAATGTGATTGAATTTCATTTGATTCAATTTGCTTTGTAGATTGCATTTAACTTTCATTTGATTTATATAGCTTTGTTTGAATGTGTTTGACTTTCATTTAAATTAAAAAGCTTTTTTTGAATGTGTTTGACTTTTATTTAATTTAAAAGGCTTTGTTTTAATGTGTTTGACTTTCATTAGATTCAACTAGCTTTGTAGAATGTATTTTACTTTTATTTGATTTAATTAGCTTTGTTTGAATTTATTTGACTCTCATTTGATTCAAATAGCTTTGTTTGAATGTGTTTGACTTTCATTTGATTCAATTAGCTTTGTAGAATGTATTTGACTTTCATTTGATTCAAATAGCTTTATTGGAATGTGTTTGACTTTCATTTGATTCAATTAGCTTTGTAGAACGTATTTGACTTTCATTTGATTCAAAATCTTTGTTTAAATGTGTTTGACTTTCATTTGATTCAAATAGCTTTGTTTGAATGTGTTTGACTTTCATTTGATTCAATTAGCTTTGTAGAATGTATTTGACTTTCATTTGGGTCAAATAACTTTGTTTGATTGTGTTTGACTTTCATTTGTTTCAATTTGCTTTGTAGAATGTATTTGACTTTCATTTTCTTCAAATAGCTTTGTTTGAATGTGTTTCACTTTCATTTGATTCATTTACCTTTGTAGAATGTATTTGACATTCATTTAATTAAAATAGCTTTGTTTGAATGTGTTTGACTTTCATTTGATTCAATTAGCTTTGTTTGAATGTGTTTGACTTTCATTTGATTCAATTAGCTTTGTAGAATGTAATTGACTTTCAATTGATTCAAATGGCTTTGTTTGAATGTGTTTGACTTTCAATTGATTCAAATTAGCTTTGTAGAATGTATTTAACTGTCATTTGATTCAAATAGGTTTGTTTGAATGTGTTTGAATTTCATTTAATTCAATTTGCTTTGTAGAATGCATTTCACTTTCATTTGATTTATATAGCTTTGTTTGAATGTGTTTGACTTTCATTTAAATTAAAAAGCTTTTTTTGAATGTGTTTGACTTTCATTTGATTTAAAAGGCTTTGTTTGAATGTGTTTGACTTTCATTTGATGCAATTAGCCTTGTAGAATGTATTTTACTTTTATTTGATTTAATTAGCTTTGTTTGAATTTATTTGACTCTCATTTGATTCAAATAGCTTTGTTTGAATGTGTTTGACTTTCATTTGATTCAATTAGCTTTGTAGAATGTATTTGACTTTCATTTGATTCAATTAGCTTTGTAGAATGTATTTGACTTTCATTTAATACGAAATCTTTGTTTGAATGTGTTTGACTTTCATTTGATTCAATTAGCTTTGTTTGAATGTGTTTGACTTTCATTTGATTCAATTCGCTTTGTTGAATGTATTTGACTTTCAGTTAATTCAATTAGCTTTGTTTGAATGTGTTTGACTTTTATATGATTCAATTTGCTTTGTAGAATGTATTTGACTTTTATTTGATTTAATTAGCTTTCTCTGAATGTGTTTGACTTTCATTTGATTCAAATAGCTTTGTAGAATGTATTTGACTTTCATTTGAATCAAATAACTTTGTTTGACTGTGTTTGACTTTCATTTGATTCAATTTGCTTTGTAGAATGTATTTGACTTTCATTTTCTTCAAATAGCTTTGTTTGAATGTGTTTGGCTTTCATTTGATTCAATTAGCTTTGTAGAATGTATTTGACTTTCATTTTCTTCAAATAGCTTTGTTTGAATGTATTTGACTCTCATTTGATTCAAAAAGCTTTGTTTGAATGTGTTCAACTTTCATTTGATTCAATTACCTTTGTAGAATGCATTTCACTTTCATTTGATTTAAATAACTTTGTTTGAATGCGTTTGACTTTCATTTGATTCAAATAGCTTTATTTGAATGTGTTTGACTTCCATTTGATACAATTAGCTTTGTTGAACGTATTTGACATTCATATTATTAAAATAGCTTTGTTGGAATATGTTTGACTTTCATTTGATTCAATTAGCTTTGTTTGAATGTGTTTGACTTTCATTTGATTCAATTAGCTTTGTAGAACGTATTTGACTTTCATTTGATTCAATTAGCTTTGTTTGAATGAGTTTGACTTTCATTTGATTCAATTAGCTTTGTAGAATGTATTTGACTCTCATTTGATTCAAATAGCTTTGTTTGAATGCGTTTAACTTTCATTTGATTCAATTAGCTTTGTAGATGCATTTCACTTTCATTTGATTTAAATAACTTTGTTTGAATGTGTTTGACTTTCATTTGATACAATTAGCTTTGTTGAACGTATTTGACATTCATTTTATTAAAATAGCTTTGTTTGAATGTGTTTGACTTTCATTTGATTCAATTTGCTTTGTTTGAATGTGTTTGACTTTCATTTGATTCTATTAGCTTTGTTGAATGTATTTTACTTTCATTTGATTCAATTAGCTTTGTTTGAATGTGTTTGACTTTCATTTGATACAATTAGCATTGTAGAATGTATTTGACTTTTATTTGATTTAATTAGCTTTGTTTGCATGTTTTTGACTATCATTTGATTCAAATAGCTTTGTTTGAATGTGTTTGACTTTCATTTGATCCAATTAGCTTAGTAGAATGTATTTGACTTTCATTTGATTCAAATAGCTTTGTTTGAATGTTTTTGACTTTCATTTGATTCAATTAGCTTTGTAGAATGTATTTGACTTTTATTTGATTTAATTAGCTTTGTTTAAACGTGTTTGACTCTCATTTGATTCAAATAGCTTTATTTGAATGTGTTTGAGTTTCATTTGATTCAATTAGCTTTGTAGAATGTATTTGACTTTCATTTGATTCAATTTGCTTTGTAGATTGCATTTCACTTTCATTTGATTTATATAGCTTTGTTTGAATGTGTTTGACTTTCATTTAAATTAAAAAGCTTTTTTTTTAATGTGTTAGACTTTTATTTGATTTAAAAGGCTTTGTTTGAATGTGTTAGACTTTCATTTGATTCAATTAGCTTAGTAGAATGTATTTTACTTTCATTTGATTCAATTAGCTTTGTAGAATGTATTTGACTTTCACTTGGTTCGAATGCTTTGTTTGAATGTGATTGACTTTAATTTAATTCGATTACCTTATTTTGAATTAGCTTATTTAATTCAATTAGCTTTGTAGAATGTATTTGACTTTTATTTGATTTAATTAGCTTTCTCTGAATGTGTTTGACTTTCATTTGATTCAAATAGCTTTGTAGAATGTATTTGACTTTCATTTGAATCAAATAACTTTGTTTGACTGTGTTTGACTTTCATTTGATTCAATTTGCTTTGTAGAATGTATTTGACTTTCATTTTCTTCAAATAGCTTTGTTTGAATGTGTTTGGCTTTCATTTGATTCAATTAGCTTTGTAGAATGTATTTGACTTTCATTTTCTTCAAATAGCTTTGTTTGAATGTATTTGACTCTCATTTGATTCAAAAAGCTTTGTTTGAATGTGTTCAACTTTCATTTGATTCAATTACCTTTGTAGAATGCATTTCACTTTCATTTGATTTAAATAACTTTGTTTGAATGCGTTTGACTTTCATTTGATTCAAATAGCTTTATTTGAATGTGTTTGACTTCCATTTGATACAATTAGCTTTGTTGAACGTATTTGACATTCATATTATTAAAATAGCTTTGTTGGAATATGTTTGACTTTCATTTGATTCAATTAGCTTTGTTTGAATGTGTTTGACTTTCATTTGATTCAATTAGCTTTGTAGAACGTATTTGACTTTCATTTGATTCAATTAGCTTTGTTTGAATGAGTTTGACTTTCATTTGATTCAATTAGCTTTGTAGAATGTATTTGACTCTCATTTGATTCAAATAGCTTTGTTTGAATGCGTTTAACTTTCATTTGATTCAATTAGCTTTGTAGATGCATTTCACTTTCATTTGATTTAAATAACTTTGTTTCAATGTGTTTTACTTTCTTTTGATTCAAATAGCTTTATTTGAATGTGTTTGACTTTCATTTGATACAATTAGCTTTGTTGAACGTATTTGACATTCATTTTATTAAAATAGCTTTGTTTGAATGTGTTTGACTTTCATTTGATTCAATTTGCTTTGTTTGAATGTGTTTGACTTTCATTTGATTCTATTAGCTTTGTTGAATGTATTTTACTTTCATTTGATTCAATTAGCTTTGTTTGAATGTGTTTGACTTTCATTTGATACAATTAGCATTGTAGAATGTATTTGACTTTTATTTTATTTAATTAGCTTTGTTTGAATGTTTTTGACTATCATTTGATTCAAATAGCTTTGTTTGAATGTGTTTGACTTTCATTTGATCCAATTAGCTTAGTAGAATGTATTTGACTTTCATTTGATTCAAATAGCTTTGTTTGAATGTTTTTTACTTTCATTTGATTCAATTAGCTTTGTAGAATGTATTTGACTTTTATTTGATTTAATTAGCTTTGTTTGAACGTGTTTGACTCTCATTTGATTCAAATAGCTTTATTTGAATGTGTTTGAGTTTCATTTGATTCAATTAGCTTTGTAGAATGTATTTGACTTTTATTTGATTCAATTTGCTTTGTAGATTGCATTTCACTTTCATTTGATTTATATAGCTTTGTTTGAATGTGTTTGACTTTCATTTAAATTAAAAAGCTTTTTTTGAATGTGTTTGACTTTTATTTGATTTAAAAGGCTTTGTTTGAATGTGTTAGACTTTCATTTGATTCAATTAGCTTAGTAGAATGTATTTTACTTTCATTTGATTCAATTAGCTTTGTAGAATGTATTTGACTTTCACTTGGTTCGAAAAATTTGTTTGAATGTGATTGACTTTAATTTAATTCGATTACCTTATTTTGAATTAGCTTATTTAATTCAATTAGCTTTGTAGAATGTATTTGACTTCCATTTGATTCAATTAGCTTTTGTTTGAATGTGTTGACTTTTATATGATTCAATTTGCTTTGTAGAATGTATTTGACTTTTATTTTATTTAATTAGCTTTGTTTGAATGTGTTTGACTTTCATTTGATTCAATTAGCTTTGTAGAATGTATTTGACTTTCATTTGAATCAAATAACTTTGTTTGACTGTGTTTGACTTTCATTTGATGCAATTTGCTTTATAGAATGTATTTGACTTTCATTTTCTTCAAATAGCTTTGTTTGAATGTGTTTGACTTTCATTTGATTCAATTAGCTTTGTAGAATGTATTTGACATTCATTTAATTAAAATAGCTTTGTTTGAATGTGTTTGACTTTCATTTGATTCAATAAGCTTTGTTTGAATGTGTTTGACTTTTATTTGATTCAATTAGCTTTGTAGAATGTATTTGACTTTCATCTGATTCAAATAGCTTTGTTTGAATGTGTTTGACTTTCAATTGATTCAATTAGCTTTGTAGAATGTGTTTGACTGTAATTTGATTCAAATAGCTTTTTTTGAATGTGTTTGACTTTCATTTAATTCAATTTGCTTTGTAGAATGCGTTTCACTTTCATTTGATTTATATAGCTTTGTTTGAATGTGTTTGACTTTCATTTAAATTAAAAAGCTTTTTTTGAATGTGTTTGACTTTCATTTGATTTAAAAGGCTTTGTTTGAATGTGTTTGACTTTCATTTGATTCAAATAGCTTTGTAGAATGTATTTTACTTTTATTTGATTTATTTAGCTTTGTTTAAATTTATTTGACTCTCATTTGATTCAAATAGCTTTGTTTGAATGTGTTTGACTTTCATTTCATTCAATTAGCTTTGTAGAATGTATTTGACTTTCATTTGATTGAAATAGCTTTATTTGAATGTGTTTGACTTTCATTTGATTCAATTAGCTTTGTAGAATGTATTTGACTTTCATTTGATTCGAAATCTTTGTTTGAATGTGTTTGACTTTCATTTGATTCAATTAGCTTTGTTTGAATGTGTTTGACTTTAATTTAATTCAATTAGCTTTGTAGATTGTATTAGACTTTTATTTGATTTAATTAGCTTTGTTTTAATGTATTTGACTCTCATTTCATTCAAATAGCTTTGTTTGAATGTGTTTGACTTTTATATGATTCAATTAGCTTTGTAGAATGTAATTGACTTTCGATTAAAATAGCTTTGTTGAATGTATTTGACTTTCATTTGATTCAATTAGCTTTGTTTAAATGTGTTTGACTTTCATTTGATTCAATTAGCTTTGTAGAATGTATTTGACTCTCATTTGATTCAAATAGCTTTTGTTTGAATGCGTTTAACTTTCATTTGATTCAATTAGCTTTGTAGAATACATTTCACTTTCATTTAATTTAAACAACTTTGTTTGAATGTGTTTGACTTTCATTTGACTCAAATAACTTTATTTGATTGCGTTTGACTTTCATTTGATACAGTTAGCTTTGTAGAACATATTTGACTTTCATTTGATTCAAAAAGCTTTATTTGAATGTATTTGACTTTCATTTGATTCAATTAGCTTTGTAGAATGTATTTGACTTTCATTTGAGTCAAATAACGTTGCTTGACTGTGTTTGATTTTCATTTGTTTCAATTTGCTTTGTAGAATGTATTTGACTTTCATTTTCATCAAATAGCTTTGTTTGAATGTGTTTGACTTTCATTTGATTCAATTAGCTTTGTAGAATGTATTTTACTTTTATTTGATTTAATTAGCTTTGTTTAAATTTATTTGACTCTCATTTGATTCAAATAGCATTGTTTGAATGTGTTTGACTTTCATTTGATTCAATTAGCTTTGTAGAATGTATTTGACTTTCATTTGATTGAAATAGCTTTATTTGAATGTGTTTGACTTTCATTTGATTCAATTAGCTTTGTAGAATGTATTTGACTTTCATTTGATTCGAAATCTTTGTTTGAATGTGTTTGACTTTCATTTGACTCAATTAGCTTTGTTTGAATGTGTTTGACTTTCATTTGATTCAATTAGCTTTGTAGAATGTATTTCATTTTCAATTGATTTAATTAGCTTTGTTTGAATGTGTTTGACTTTCATTTGATTCAACTAGCTTTGTAGAATGTATTTTACTTTTATTTGATTTAATTAGCTTTGTTTAAATTTATTTGACTCTCATTTGATTCAAATAGCATTGTTTGACTGTGTTTGACTTTCATTTGATTCAATTAGCTTTGTAGAATGTATTTGACTTTCATTTGATTGAAATAGCTTTATTTGAATGTGTTTGACTTTCATTTGATTCAATTAGCTTTGTAGAATGTATTTGACTTTCATTTGATTCGAAATCTTTGTTTGAATGTGTTTGACTTTCATTTGATTCAATTAGCTTTGTTTGAATTTGTTTGACTTTAATTTAATTCAATTAGCTTTGTAGAATGTATTAGACTTTTATTTGATTTAATTAGCTTTGTTTTAATGTATTTGACTCTCATTTGATTCAAATAGCTTTATTTGAATGTGTTTAACTTTCATTTGATTCAAATAGCTTTGTCTGAATGTGTTTGACTTTCATTTGATTCAATTAGCTTTGTAGAATGTAATTGACTTTCGATTAAAATAGCTTTGTTTGAATGTGCTTGACTTTCATTTGATTCAATTAGCTTTGTTTGAATGTGTTTGACTTTCATTTGATTCAATTAGCTTTGTTGAATGTATTTGACTTTCATTTGATTCAATTAGCTTTGTTTGAATGTGTTTGACTTTCATTTGATTCAATTAGCTTTGTAGAATGTATTTGACTTTCATTTGATTCAAATAGCTTTGTTTGAATGTGTTTGACTTTCAATTGATTCAATTAGCTTTGTAGAATGTATTTTACTGTCATTTGATTCAAATAGCTTTGTTTGACTGTGTTTGAATTTCATTTAATTCAATTTGCTTTGTAGAATGCATTTCACTTTCATTTGATTTATATAGCTTTGTTTGAATGTGTTTGACTTTCATTTAAATTTAAAAGGTTTTTTTGAATGTGTTTGACTTTCATTTGATTTAAAAGGCTTTGTTTGAATGTGTTTGACTTTCATTTGATTCAATTAGCTTTGTAGAATGTATTTTACTTTTATTTGATTTAATTAGCTTTGTTTAAATTTATTTGACTCTCATTTGATTCAAATAGCTTTTTTTGAATGTTTTTTATTTTCGTTTGATTCAATTAGCTTTGTAGAATGTATTTGACTTTCATTTAATACGAAATCTTTGTTTGAATGTGTTTGACTTTCATTTGATTCAATTAGCTTTGTATGAATGTGTTTTACTTTCATTTGATTCAATTCGCTTTGTTGAATGTATTTGACTTTCAGTTAATACAATTACCTTTGTTTGAATGTGTTTGACTTTCATTTGATTCAATTAGCTTTGTAGAATGCATTTTACTTTTATTTGATTTAATTAGCTTTGTTTGAATGTATTTGACTCTCATTTGATTCAAATAGCTTTGTTTGAATGTGTTTGACTTTCATTTGATTCAAATAGCTTTGTTTGAATGTGTTTGACTTTAATTTGATTCAATTTGCTTTGTAGAATGTAATTGACTTTTATTTGATTCCAATACCTTTGTTTAAATGTGTTTCACTTTCGTTTGATTCAATTAGCTTTGTAGAATGTATTTGACTTTTATTTGATTTAATTTGCTTTGTTTGAATGTATTTGACTCTCATTTGATTCAAATAGATTTGTAAAATACATTTTATTTTCATTTAATTTAAACAATTTTGTTTGAATGTGTTTGACTTTCATTTGACTCAAATAGCTTTATTTGATTGCGTTTGACTTTCATTTGATACAGTTAGCTTTGTAAGACGTATTTGACTTTCATTTGATTCAAATAGCTTGGTTTGAATGTGTTTGACTTTCATTTGATTCAATTAGCTTTGTAGAATGTATTTGACACTAATTTGATTCAAATAGCTTTGTTTGAATGTGTTTGAATTTCATTTAATTCAATTTGCTTTGTAGAATGCAATTCACTTTCATTTGATTTATATAGCTTTGTTTGAATGTGTTTGACTTTCATTTAAATTTAAAAGCTTTTTTTGAATGTGTTTGACTTTCATTTGATTTAAAAGGCTTTGTTTGAAAGTGTTTGACTTTCATTTGATTCAATTAGCTTTGTAGAATGTATTTTACTTTTATTTGATTTAATTAGCTTTGTTTAAATTTATTTGACTCTCATTTGATTCAAATAGCATTGTTTGAATGTGTTTGACTTTCATTTGATTCAATTAGCTTTGTAGAATGTATTTGACTTTCATTTGATTGAAATAGCTTTATTTGAATGTGTTTGACTTTCATTTGATTCAATTAGCTTTGTAGAATGTATTTGACTTTCATTTGATTCGAAATCTTTGTTTGAATGTGTTTGACTTTCATTTGATTCAATTAGCTTTGTTTGAATTTGTTTGACTTTAATTTAATTCAATTAGCTTTGTAGAATGTATTAGACTTTTATTTGATTTAATTAGCTTTGTTTTAATGTATTTGACTCTCATTTGATTCAAATAGCTTTGTTTGAATGTGTTTGACTTTCATTTGATTCAAATAGCTTTGTCTGAATGTGTTTGACTTTCATTTAATTCAATTAGCTTTGTAGAATGTAATTGACTTTCGATTAAAATAGCTTTGTTTGAATGTGCTTGACTTTCATTTGATTCAATTAGCTCTGTTTGAATGTGTTTGACTTTCATTTGATTCAATTAGCTTTGTTGAATGTATTTGACTTTCATTTGATTCAATTAGCTTTGTTTGAATGTGTTTGACTTTCATTTGATTCAATTAGCTTTGTAGAATGTATTTGACTTTCATTTGATTCAAATAGCTTTGTTTGAATGTGTTTGACTTTCAATTGATTCAATTAGCTTTGTAGAATGTATTTTACTGTCATTTGATTCAAATAGCTTTGTTTGACTGTGTTTGAATTTCATTTATTTCAATTTGCTTTGTAGAATGCATTTCACTTTCATTTGATTTATATAGCTTTGTTTGAATGTGTTTGACTTTCATTTAAATTTAAAAGCTTTTTTTTGAATGTGTTTGACTTTCATATGATTTAAAAGGCTTTGTTTGAATGTGTTTGACTTTCATTTGATTCAATTAGCTTTGTAGAATGTATTTTACTTTTATTTGATTTAATTAGCTTTGTTTAATTTTATTTGACTCTCATTTGATTCAAATAGCTTTTTTTGAATGTTTTTTATTTTCATTTGATTCAATTAGCTTTGTAGAATGTATTTGACTTTCATTTAATACGAAATCTTTGTTTGAATGTGTTTGACTTTCATTTGATTCAATTAGCTTTGTTTTGAATGTGTTTTACTTTCATTTGATTCAATTCGCTTTGTTGAATGTATTTGACTTTCAGTTAATACAATTACCTTTGTTTGAATGTGTTTGACTTTCATTTGATTTAATTAGCTTTGTAGAATGTATTTTACTTTTATTTGATTTAATTAGCTTTGTTTGAATGTATTTGACTCTCATTTGATTCAAATAGCTTTGTTTGAATGTGTTTGACTTTCATTTGATTCAAATAGCTTTGTTTGAATGTGTTTGACTTTAATTTGATTCAATTTGCTTTGTAGAATGTAATTGACTTTTATTTGATTCCAATACCTTTGTTTAAATGTGTTTCACTTTCGTTTGATTCAATTAGCTTTGTAGAATGTATTTGACTTTTATTTGATTTAATTTGCTTTGTTTGAATGTATTTGACTCTCATTTGATTCAAATAGATTAGTAAAATACATTTTATTTTCATTTAATTTAAACAATTTTGTTTGAATGTGTTTGACTTTCATTTGATTGCATTTGACTTTCATTTGATACAGTTAGCTTTGTAAAACGTATTTGACTTTCATTTGATTCAAATAGCTTTGTTTGAATGTGTTTGACTTTCATTTGATTCAATTAGCTTTGTAGAAATGTATTTGACTTTCATTTGAGTCAAATAACTTTGTTTGACTGTGTTTGACTTTCATTTGTTTCAATTTGCTTTGTAGAATGTATTTGACTTTCATTTTCTTCAAATAGCTTTGTTTTGAATGTGTTTGACTTTCATTTGATTCAATTAGCTTTGTAGAATGTATTTGACATTTATTTAATTAAAATAGCTTTGTTTGAATGTGTTTGACTTTCATTTGATTCAATTAGCTTTGTTCAAATGTGTTTGACTTTCATTTGATTCAATTAGCTTTTGTAGAATGTATTTGACTTTCATTTGATTCAAATAGCTTTGTTTGAATGTGTTTAACTTTCAATTGATTCAATTAGCTTTGTAGAATGTATTTCACCGTCATTTGATTCAAATAGCTTTGTTTGAATGTGTTTGAATTTCATTTAATTCAATTTGCTTTGTAGAATGCATTTCACTTTCATTTGATTTATATAGCTTTGTTTTGAATGTGTTTGACTTTCATTTAAATTTAAAAGCTTTTTTTTGAATGTGTTTGACTTTCATTTGATTTAATAGGCTTTGTTTGAATGTGTTTGACTTTCATTTGATTCAATTAGCTTTGTAGAATGTATTTTACTTTTATTTGATTTAATTAGCTTTGTTTAAATTTATTTGACTCTCATTTGATTCAAATAGCTTTGTTTGAATGTGTTTGACTTTCATTTGATTCAATTAGCTTTGTAGAATGTATTTGACTTTCATTTGATTGAAATAGCTTTTATTGAATGTGTTTGACTTTCATTTGATTCAATTAGCTTTGTAGAATGTATTAGACTTTTATTTTGATTTAATTAGCTTTGTTTTAATGTATTTGACTCTCATTTGATTCAAATAGCTTTGTCTGAATGTGTTTGACTTTCATTTGATTCAAATAGCTTTGTCTGAATGTGTTTGACTTTCATTTAATTCAATTAGCTTTGTAGAATGTAATTGACTTTCGATTAAAATAGCTTTGTTTGAATGTGCTTGACTTTCATTTGATTCAATTAGCTCTGTTTGAATGTGTTTGACTTTCATTTGATTCAATTAGCTTTGTTGAATGTATTTGACTTTCATTTGATTCAATTAGCTTTGTTTGAATGTGTTTGACTTTCATTTGATTCAATTAGCTTTGTAGAATGTATTTGACTTTCATTTGATTCAAATAGCTTTGTTTGAATGTGTTTGACTTTCAATTGATTCAATTAGCTTTGTAGAATGTATTTTACTGTCATTTGATTCAAATAGCTTTGTTTGACTGTGTTTGAATTTCATTTAATTCAATTTGCTTTGTAGAATGCATTTCACTTTCATTTGATTTATATAGCTTTGTTTGAATGTGTTTGACTTTCATTTAAATTTAAAAGGTTTTTTTTGAATGTGTTTGACTTTCAATTTGATTTAAAAGGCTTTGTTTGAATGTGTTTGACTTTCATTTGATTCAATTAGCTTTGTAGAATGTATTTTACTTTTATTTGATTTAATTAGCTTTGTTTAAATTTATTTGACTCTCATTTGATTCAAATAGCTTTTTTTGAATGTTTTTTATTTTCATTTGATTAAATTAGCTTTGTAGAATGTATTTGACTTTTATTTAATACGAAATCTTTGTTTGAATGTGTTTGACTTTCATTTGATTCAATTAACTTTGTTTTGAATGTGTTTTACTTTCATTTGATTCAATTCGCTTTGTTGAATGTATTTGACTTTCAGTTAATACAATTACCTTTGTTTGAATGTGTTTGACTTTCATTTGATTTAATTAGCTTGTAGAATTGTATTTTACTTTTATTTGATTTAATTAGCTTTGTATGAATGTATTTGACTCTCATTTGATCAAATAGCTTTGTTTGAATGTGTTTGACTTTCATTTGATTCAAATAGCTTTGTTTGAATGTGTTTGACTTTAATTTGATTCAATTTGCTTTGTAGAATGTAATTGACTTTTATTTGATTCCAATACCTTTGTTTAAATGTGTTTCACTTTCGTTTGATTCAATTAGCTTTGTAGAATGTATTTGACTTTTATTTGATTTAATTTGCTTTGTTTGAATGTATTTGACTCTCATTTGATTCAAATAGATTAGTAAAATACATTTTATTTTCATTTAATTTAAAACAATTTTGTTTGAATGTGTTTGACTTTCATTTGATTGCATTTGACTTTCATTTGATACAATTAGCTTTGTAAAACGTATTTGACTTTCATTTGATTCAAATAGCTTTGTTTGAATGTGTTTGACTTTCATTTGAATTCAATTAGCTTTGTAGAATGTATTTAACTTTCATTTGAGTTAAATAACTTTGTTTGACTGTGTTTGACTTTCATTTGTTTCAATTTGCTTTGTAGAATGTATTTGACTTTCATTTTCTTCAAATAGCTTTGGTTTGAATGTGTTTGACTTTCATTTGATTCAATTAGCTTTGTAGAATGTATTTGACATTTATTTAATTAAAAATAGCTTTGTTTGAATGTGTTTGACTTTCATTTGATTCAATTAGCTTTGTTTGAATGTGTTTGACTTTCATTTGATTCAATTAGCTTTGTAGAATGTATTTGACTTTCATTTGATTCAAATAGCTTTGTTTGAATGTGTTTTAACTTTCAATTGATTCAATTAGCTTTGTAGAATGTATTTCACCGTCATTTGATTCAAATAGCTTTGTTTGAATGTGTTTGAATTTCATTTAATTCAATTTGCTTTGTAGAATGCATTTCACTTTCCATTTGATTTATATAGCTTTGTTTGAATGTGTTTGACTTTCATTTAAATTTAAAAGCTTTTTTTGAATGTGTTTGACTTTCATTTGATTTAATAGGCTTTGTTTGAATGTGTTTGACTTTCATTTGATTCAATTAGCTTTGTAGAATGTATTAGACTTTTATTTGATTTAATTAGCTTTTGTTTTAATGTATTTGACTCTCATTTGATTCAAATAGCTTTGTTTGAATGTGTTTGACTTTCATTTGATTCAAATAGCTTTGTCTGAATGTGTTTGACTTTCATTTAATTCAATTAGCTTTGTAGAATGTAATTGACTTTCGATTAAAATAGCTTTGTTTGAATGTGCTTTGACTTTCATTTGATTCAATTAGCTCTGTTTGAATGTGTTTGACTTTCATTTGATTCAATTAGCTTTGTTGAATGTATTTGACTTTCATTTGATTCAATTAGCTTTGTTTGAATGTGTTTGACTTTCATTTGATTCAATTAGCTTTGTAGAATGTATTTGACTTTCATTTGATTCAAATAGCTTTGTTTGAATGTGTTTGACTTTCAATTGATTCAATTAGCTTTGTAGAATGTATTTTACTGTCATTTGATTCAAATAGCTTTGTTTGACTGTGTTTGAATTTCATTTAATTCAATTTGCTTTGTAGAATGCATTTCACTTTCATTTGATTTATATAGCTTTGTTTGAATGTGTTTGACTTTCATTTAAATTTAAAAGCTTTTTTTGAATGTGTTTGACTTTCATTTGATTTAAAAGGCTTTGTTTGAATGTGTTTGACTTTCATTTGATTCAATTAGCTTTGTAGAATGTATTTTACTTTTATTTGATTTAATTAGCTTTGTTTGAATGTATTTGACTCTCATTTGATTCAAATAGCTTTGTTTGAATGTGTTTGACTTTCATTTGATTCAAATAGCTTTGTTTGAATGTGTTTGACTTTAATTTGATTCAATTTGCTTTGTAGAATGTAATTGACTTTATTTGATTCCAATACCTTTGTTTAAATGTGTTTCACTTTCGTTTGATTCAATTAGCTTTGTAGAATGTATTTGACTTTTATTTGATTTAATTTGCTTTGTTTGAATGTATTTGACTCTCATTTGATTCAAATAGATTTGTAAAATACATTTCATTTAAATTTAAACAATTTTGTTTGAATGTGTTTGACTTTCATTTGACTCAAATAGCTTTATTTGATTGCGTTTGACTTTCATTTGATACAGTTAGCTTTGTAAACGTATTTGACTTTCATTTGATTCAAATAGCTTGTTTGAATGTGTTTGACTTTCATTTGATTCAATTAGCTTGTAGAATGTATTGACACTAATTTGATTCAAATAGCTTTGTTTGAATGTGTTTGAATTCATTTAAATTCAATTTGCTTGTAGAATGCAATTCACTTTCATTTGATTTATATAGCTTTGTTTGAATGTGTTTGACTTTCATTTAAATTTAAAAGCTTTTTTGAATGTGTTTGACTTTTCATTTGATTTAAAAGGCTTTGTTTGAAAGTGTTTGACTTTCATTTGATTCAATTAGCTTTTGTAGAATGTATTTTACTTTTATTTGATTTAATTAGCTTGTTTAAATTATTTGACTCTCATTTGATTCAAATAGCTTGTTTGAATGTGTTTGACTTTCATTTGATTCAATTAGCTTTGTAGAATGTATTTGACTTTCATTTGATTGAAATAGCTTTATTTGAATGTGTTTGACTTTCATTTGATTCAATTAGCTTTGTAGAATGTATTTGACTTTCATTTGATTCGAAATCTTTGTTTGAATGTGTTTGACTTTCATTTGATTCAATTAGCTTTGTTTGAATTTGTTTGACTTTAATTTAATTCAATTAGCTTTGTAGAATGTATTAGACTTTTATTTGATTTAATTAGCTTTGTTTTAATGTATTTGACTCTCATTTGATTCAAATAGCTTTGTTTGAATGTGTTTGACTTTCATTTGATTCAAATAGCTTTGTCTGAATGTGTTTGACTTTCATTTAATTCAATTAGCTTTGTAGAATGTAATTGACTTTCGATTAAAAATAGCTTTGTTTGAATGTGCTTGACTTTCATTTGATTCAATTAGCTGTTTGAATGTGTTTGACTTTCATTTGATTCAATTAGCTTTGTTGAATGTATTTGACTTTCATTTGATTCAATTAGCTTTGTTTGAATGTTTGACTTTCATTTGATTCAATTAGCTTTGTAGAATGTATTTGACTTTCATTTGATTCAAATAGCTTTTTTGAATGTGTTTGACTTTCAATTGATTCAATTAGCTTTGTAGAATGTATTTTACTCATTTGATTCAAATAGCTTTGTTTGACTGTGTTTGAATTTCATTTATTCAATTTGCTTTGTAGAATGCATTTCACTTTCATTGATTTATATAGCTTTGTTTGAATGTGTTTGACTTTCATTTAAATTTAAAAGCTTTTTTTGAATGTGTTTGACTTTCATTGATTTAAAAGGCTTTGTTTGAATGTGTTTGACTTTCATTTGATTCAATTAGCTTTGTAGAATGTATTTTTACTTTTATTTGATTTAATTAGCTTTGTTTAATTTATTTGACTCTCATTTGATTCAAATAGCTTTTTTGAATGTTTTTTATTTTCATTTGATTCAATTAGCTTTGTAGAATGTATTTGACTTTCATTTAATACGAAATCTTTGTTTGAATGTGTTTGACTTTCATTTGATTCAATTAGCTTTGTTTGAATGTGTTTTACTTTCATTTGATTCAATTCGCTTTGTTGAATGTATTTGACTTTCAGTTAATACAATTACCTTTGTTTGAATGTGTTTGACTTTCATTTGATTCAATTAGCTTTGTAGAATGTATTTTTATTTTATTTGATTTAATTAGCTTTGTTTGAATGTATTTGACTTCATTTGATTCAAATAGCTTTGTTTGAATGTGTTTGACTTTCATTTGATTCAAATAGCTTTGTTTGAATGTGTTTGACTTTATTTGATTCAATTTGCTTTGTAGAATGTAATTGACTTTTATTTGATTCCAATACCTTTGTTTAAATGTGTTTCACTTTCGTTTGATTCAATTAGCTTTGTAGAATGTATTTGACTTTTATTTGATTTAATTTGCTTTGTTTGAATGTATTTGACTCTCATTTGATTCAATTAGAAAATACATTTTATTTTCATTTAATTTAAACAATTTTGTTTGAATGTGTTTGACTTTCATTTGATTGCATTTTACTTTCATTTGATACAGTTAGCTTTGTAAAACGTATTTGACTTTCATTTGATTCAAATAGCTTTGTTTGAATGTGTTTGACTTTCATTTGATTCAATTAGCTTTGTAGAATGTATTTGACTTTCATTTGAGTCAAATAACTTTGTTTGACTGTGTTTGACTTTCATTTGTTTCAATTTGCTTTGTAGAATGTATTTGACTTTCATTTTCTTCAAATAGCTTTGTTTGAATGTGTTTGACTTTCATTTGATTCAATTAGCTTTGTAGAATGTATTTGACATTTATTTAATTAAAATAGCTTTGTTTGAATGTGTTTGACTTTCATTTGATTCAATTAGCTTTGTTGAATGTGTTTGACTTTCATTTGATTCAATTAGCTTTGTAGAATGTATTTGACTTTCATTTGATTCAAATAGCTT